>NW_016807417.1:749582-771644 GCF_001698545.2 Rhinopithecus bieti | reverse complement strand
ATATATATATATATATATATATATTTGGGATTATAATACCATTTTAAAACCTTCTCTATTTTTTGGTATAATAATTACCTTCTCATGTTACCACAAATTTTCTGTAACCCATTATTAATTGATATAATATTTTAGCCCATAGCATGTTTTAGACATTTAAAGAGAGTGACAGGGAAACATTTAAAAATACTTCACTGACTTTTCCTTTGAAACTACAAAAGCAATAAATCTTTTTTGCAAAATGCCTGGTAACATAGAGATGTGTTGCCAAGAAACAAGGAGCAATTTTTTCCTTTCCCCTGCTCCCTCTTTTTTCTCTCATCAAACTCACCTTTCTACATTCTCCATGTGCCCTGTTATCAATTTTTGGTGTATATCTTTTTGCATTCACCTTTATGCCCATTTCAAATGTATACAATCCAAATATTTGCTACATTTATATATGATTTTCTCCTAATTTAAAAAATAAAAACATTAAAAGTGGACTGCAGGGTATTATATAAAATGTGAATATACTATGCCCAACAGGACTAGTATCTTAAATGAACAGATGAACATCCTTCTTCAAATATAATTTTATGTGTCTCTGAGGAGTGTTTTATTAGGCTAAAATCTCAAAAATGAAATCAATAGGTAAGAGGATATTCACAATCTTTAGTGTGTTGATCCACATGGCAAAATTGCCCTACAGAAAGATTAGACTGATTTCACACTTGTTTGGAAATGTCAATGCTGCTATTGTTTCTAATGTGTCATATTTAATATCACCATGGAATTGTTACTTTCATTATATCAGTTCTTTAACTCAGCTAATTTCCTTCTCATTTCCGTGTGGTATCTTGTAATTATCTTTCTTTTTTGTCTCAGAGAATCTTTGTTTTATTATAATATTTTATTGAGAACACAGTTTATGTATCAAAAAATTTTAATTATATAAGCCTATCTTTTTAGTTTTTGTGTGGAATATTCTTTCCACTGTCCCCATAGGTTTTTAGTTTTATTTATTTCTTGTTGGGTTGACTGATTGGCTTTGTTTTCCTCATTGTTCACCCTTGATTCTAGGCCTGATATTTACACATAAACAGTGTAAGTTGATTGTTTTTGAGACTCCTATTAACTCCCTGGGTGATGTTATACGTCTCCTCTCAAATTTCAAAGTATACAGTGGCTAAGTTTACATGATCAGATCCTGGATGCCTGAGAAATGTGAGGAGGGCATATGGACCTGTGCAAATCTCATGTAGTTGTTTCTTTTCTGTTTTTGCAGAAATCAAGGGCATACAATGTCATCAAAGTAGTAAAACACAAGACATATTTGGCCAAAGTTCCAGATTGTTGAGGGGGAATAGTAAAGAGATAAGCTGAAGCTCAGGCCAGATTTAGAGACCCCTGAAGATAAGAGAAAATAAAATAATGTGTATTATACTTTACAGTTTTCAAAGTGCTTTGACATGCACTATTTACTTCTTCTTAAAATAACTGAGAAATGTATATTATCTTTACTTTTCAAATGAGCCTTAGAAAGTTTATGTTCCATGTGCAGGTCATTCAACTTGTAGGCAGAAAACCGGGGTTTATTCTTGAACCTTTTTGGTTCCAGAGCCCATGTTCATTTTTCTACCCTCTGCTGCCTCAAAAGAGAATGATCATCAAAGATTCACTTTGTATGAAGCATAATCCATTGGTAATTTGCATGGCGGATTACAGAGAGAATATACTTGTCTTCTTCTGTTCAGGCTATTATAAAAAATTGCCACAGGTTGGATAACTAATAAGCAATAGACATTTATTGCTCACAGTTCTGGAGTCCAGGAAGTTGAAGATTAGCGATCCAGCAGATTTGGTGTTTGGTGGGGACCTGCTTTCTGCTTCACATATAGTACCTTCTCACTGCATCTCCACATGGTGGAAGGGGCAAACAAACTCCCTTGGTTCTCTTTTATAAGGCAGTAATCCCATTCATGAGGGTGGAGCCCTCATGCGCCAATCACCTCCTGCAGGTCCTAGCACTTGACACTACTGTATTGGGGATTAGCTCTCAACATATGAATTTTGCAGGGACACAAACATCAGACCACAGCAATACCAAAGAAGGTTCTTCTTTTCTTCTATTCAAGCTGTGGCAAATAACTTAGCATAATTATAATATAGCAATGTGCTTGAGAGTATGGGATCTGGAGCCAGAGCACATAGATTCACATCCTTCTCCATCACTTCCAAGCTATATAACTTTGGGCAAGTTACTTAACCTTTTTGCATTTCAGTTTCCTCATTTAAAATATTTACATTTTAAAGTCATTCTGAAATTACATAAGTAAATGTATGTAAAGTGCTTAGTATGATATCTAACACATAGAAAACTCTCAATTAGTTGTAGTTATTATTGTTTTAGAGCAACCAACTATTATAAGTCAGGCCTCTTGTGGGGCAATTTGCATCATTTTTAACCTCATGAAGTAGTTCTCTCTTCTGTTTAGAGAAGGTGAAAAGACTTGAGAAAAGCCTTCCAACATCCTCCTAGTGAGTTTTACTTTTCGGAACCATTATAGCACTTGTCTTAATTTGTTTTTGTAGTTAGATATTTTATAGGCTCAGTTGTGTTGAAAGACATTGAAGGGATGGCTCTTTTTTCCTCCTGTACTTGTCCATTATTGCTGGTTCTGTTGTGTTGTGCCTAAAATATAGGAAGTGCTCGATGGCTGTTTATTGATGGCAGCAATGACGATTATGATGTTGGTCATATAACAGATCAGGGAGCAGAAGGCTTTGCTTGTGGCACAAGAAAATACCTTACGGACTTATAACCTAGGGGGAAGTTCCACCACTTCACTCCCCTAAAGAAAGTTCCAGTAAGGAGTTTTCCAGAAGCTACTTGGAAGTAGTCTCCATGGAGTGAGTCTTCATTATTTTATTTTGACATACACTATTTATTAGTAGCTCATTGCTTTTCTATGCTTTGCAGAACCCATACTTTTTCCTGACTAAGGAAGACACTCTCAGAAGATGAGTCAGAATTTTGACCCTTCTATGAAGAATACAACGGAACTAGCCTTTGCTTTTACTCTCTATCACTGACACAATCATGTTGGGAAAAGAGATAACATCGGAAGAAAAGAGTATTTCTTGCATTACATTGTGTATATCCTCTTTTGCAGTACATCTGAAACTAAGAGAGTCTGAGCCAAAATGTAAAGGAAGGTATCACTTGTTTCTGAAGGCAACTAAACTTCCAAGCAGATACGTTTTTGATATATCACTTATGATTTTCTAGACTTTCTCACATTTTGAAACTATGAGTCAAGGCATGTATATGTTATAGGAAGTGTTTTAGATCTTTCCTGACCAGCAAGCTTCTTAAGGGCTACTGCGCTTAGTAATGTGCCTCAGTATGTAGCATGATGGACTATTCATCTGTGCTCAATACATATATGTGCACAGATGAATTATGGCAACAGTCATGGGCCAATGTGATTCAGTGAGACTTCCCTCCTATATTCTAGTTTTAAAAACATGTATGTCACTAGAGAAGTTTACGTTTTGAAAACTGTGCATATCCTTGTTATTATCTACTGCAAGCTATAGATCTTTGTGTTTTTATTATCACCATTTTCATATTCCTTAGTATCAAACCGTTGCAATCATATTGCTACTTAGGTACAATATGGTAGGGGAGCAGATGAAAGTGTGAAATTTGGGGTTCTGAAAGAATAGGAATATTTTTAGCAATGAAAACTCATTCAGCTTTTTGATTCAACATTGAAAAGCTCATGTAGGCCATTGGGTGGCCAAGTAATACTTCACCTAGAGGGTAACTTTTGAGCAAAAGCCTGTAAGAGTGAAGAAGCAAATCACGTAGTTAACTGAAAAAAAAAAAAAAAAAAAAAAAAAAAAAAGAGCTCTACAGAGTGGAAAAGGCAAGACCAAGGCCGCGAGGGAGGAAATACCTCTTGTGTTTCTGGAGCACTGAGGAGGTTAGTCTGACTGAAGAGCAGCCAATGAGGGGGAAACAGTGGGACCTGAGGTCAGAGAGGTAACACAAGTAATGGAGAGAAAAAAAATAGACTGTGTAAATGTTGTAGGTCAGTATAAACACTATGATTTCTACTCATAATGTTGTCTTTTGAATCTATTAGAATCTATAAAAGTAACAGAGTCATTAACGATCTCACTTTTGTAAAATACATTTTTCATTTTACAGTAGTTTTAGATTTACAGAAATGTTGAGAAGATAATACAGAGAGTTTGCATTACCCCACAGCCAGGTTTTCCTGTTGCTAACTCTTTCTTTAGTTATAACTAATGAACCATTATTTTGATACATTGTTATCAAGTAAAGTTCATACTTTATTCACATTTCCTTAGTTTTTACTCAGTGATTTTTTTTTTTTTCGGAATCCTATTCAGGATACCTCTGAGAATATGAAAATAAAACCCAAGATTTTTTTTTTATTCTTTTACTCAACAGTCAATATAGAAGACTTCTGTGACCTCTGGTCACCAAGAAGGGTGTGAATTTTTCCTCATCAGCAACTAACCAATTCTGCAGTGGATCCCAGCTGGGTGTCCTCTAGTTCAATTCAGTTCTGACACTATCTACCCAGAGACTGCATTAGATCTCACAGGTTGAGGGTTCAGTCTCAAAAGTTTGCCCCCACTTCTGATGCCAGTGGCAAGCTCCAAGTTATTGTACCTGTGCTTCTGACAGACTGGCTACAAATCAGGGTTTCTACAACTCCTTCCTTGGGTTTAATTAATTTGCTACAGTGGCTGCCAAAATGCAGGAAACACTGAAGTTTACTGGTTCATTATAAATCATATCTCAAAGGATACTGATGAGCACCAGATGGAAGGGATCCATAGGACAAGGTATGTGGGAAGGGGTGCAGTGCTTGCATGATTTCCCCGGCTGTCCACCCTCCAGGAACCTCTACACGCTCAGCTATCCAGAAGCTCCCAAACTTTGTCTTTTGGGGTTTTTATAGAAGTTATATAGGCATGATTGATTAAATTGTTGGCCATTGGTGATCAACTTAACCTTCAGCCTCTGTCTCTTCCCCAGAGGTTGGTAGGTAGAGCTGAAACTCCCAACCCAATAATCATGATTTGGTCTTTCCAGTGACCAGCCCTCATCCTTAAGTTACTTAGGGGTGGGGTCAGTCATCAGTTCACTCACTAGCATATATAAAAGGCACATCACTTTAGAGATTCCAAGGATTTTAGAAGTTACATGCCAAGAAAGTGGACAATGACCAAATATACATTTTACAATATGGCAATACCACATCACATCTAGTCATTTTGGCTCCTTAGACAACTAAACACTATGAATGTTTCTCAGAGTTTCCTTTTATGATGACCTTGATAGTTTGAGGGGGAATTGTCTATATGATTTATTTGAACATCTGCAAGGAAGGTTTGTATAATCTCGTTAATTAATTTAATTAATTATTTATGTAAGTATTCATTGTATTTTGGGGGTTAAAATCCAATGCTACATGCTTTATTTTATTGATCAGGTCATCCCAGTTTTGTCATTGAGAATTTTATCAGTTGACTCCTGTATTTCTTTGACATAGCCCCATCATTGTGTGTGTGTGTGAGTGTGTGTGTACATACATGTGTTTCAGCGTGCTTTCTTATACTACAGATTCTCCTTACTTTCTTAAACTACTAGATGCTCCAGGCACATCTTGCATGTTTCCTTCTCTAGTTTTAGAATCAACCACTTCTAAGAAACCCCAGTTCCTTTCATTGGAGAAACCCAAGGGCCCTGGGTATGCTCATTGCTATTGCTATTGGGATCCCATTGCACTAGGCCCTCTCAGCTGACAGCAAATGAGTTCATGTATCACTTCTGTCTTAACAAGATCGCTCTGGCTGCTGTGTTGTCAAGAGACTAAAAAGGAGGAAGACCAGTGGAGAGGGAATTATCATAGTTCAGGAGACAGATGGTTTGGAGCAGGGGTTGAAATAATAAAATACTGCTTGATTTAGTTCATTGCTGGTATTCAAGAGTCTCGTGTCTACAAAGAGTCTCCTATAATTTTGTAAGCTATTTGGTCACCAAACACTTGAATATTTTGATGAGATAAGCTGAGTGTTGGATACAGAAGATACAGACATCTGCATGACATGATACTTTTATATTTACACCCATATTCCTGCATATTGTTTAGCATTAGTGTGATTATCAAAACCAGTCATGGCGATGATGTAGGAAGGAGTGTGAAAAACTAGGCTTGGAGTGGTACAAGCAGTCATAGAAAGAGAAAGGGCTAAATACACAAGAGAGGCAAATGGGTAAGGAATCAAGGAAACTGATATTTAAAGATGTATTGGAAAGTAAAGCACTGGTCAAAGATGAGTTCAAACTTTTAGACCGTTCTCAAGATAATGGCATTCAAAAAAACAATGAATTTCAGACATGAAATTTATTTGAGGGAGGTTAATGTGTGCCATTTAAAATAAGTAGAGTTTGTGGTAACTTGAAGGTTTTTAAGCATACTTAAATGGAAATATTCAGTTGCCCTTTTAAAAAGAAAAAAGCTTCATTTGGAGACGAATCAAGAATCCAGTATCTTAAAAGTGTATGGTTTAACATATCTGAATGATAAATATCTTAAAATTTGTTGTCATTCTTGTACAGCAAACTTTTCCCCATGCATTTAATATGCACACATATATTAAAAGCATATGAATTTCATATTTTCAAAGCTCATCATGACAGGTAATAATTATTGCTGAATATAATTGATACTAGCACTTATTGAGAGTGACCAAGCATTTAATAATTTCACTAGTCATCTCCTTAGAACTGTAGAAAAACAGAGAAATTGCAAATGCCTGGTCTCTTATCGTCAAGTTTTATAATTAATTTATTATGAAAAATAGATTGAAACAATGAAGTTGTTATATGTTACCACGTTAGTCTCAAGGATCCAGTTAATGTTTAATAATGTTTACATACCTGAAAAGAAAAGCCATGGATTGACTTGATAATGTCTAACAGCTGCTAAGATCTGGTACTTTTGTAATGGCTTCAAAGGAACTGGATCAAAAAGGAATTCTTTAATAGAGTACTTCACACATTAACATCCTTTAGAGGAACCAGTTCAATTGACTACGTTTTGTAGATAAATCCTCAAATTCATCTAAGAAACCTATGTAACCCCTACTGTTGTTCAAATATAAAGAGATCTAAATGAGATCAAGAATGTGTACACTTTGGCAATTGTACATGTGAGGGTATTAGTACTCTCAATTCTTGTGAGCTCTAAGACTTGTTTCAGTAAAACAGATAAAAATTTTAACATGTTACACTTGTGCAGACTTTTGCAAATGAAAACCTTCTTTGCATGCATTATCTCATTTAGTCTCCAAATAGTCTCACACTATTAGAAAAGTAGATATGATTATTTCTAGTAATAATAATAATTTACAATTTAAGAGAATAGGTAACTTGTCTCAGATCCAACAGCTAATATATAAACAAAAAAGCAGCTGGGACTTAAATCTTCTGACTTTTAGGCTGAAAAACATTCACCATTACATTATTTTCTTAGAATTCAAAACAAATAAGAGCATTCACGTAGTTAATACCTATGCACTTCAATTTTCTCATCTACAAAATGGGCATAATATTAACTCTCCTACCCACTTCACAAATTATAATTAAATATAAGTTAAATCTCCAAACTATATGAATTATCTTTTCACAAAACAGTTTATAGATATTTTTAAAGTGCCTTCTTTTTACTACATTTGCATCCAAATTGATTATGTAGAGCTTTGAAAATTGACCAAGATTTAACAGGTTCCATGCTCACATTTTACATCTAATAAAGCCCCTCCCTCCAATGTAGACTTTATCAGTTTTAGGATTTGATGTGAAATTTACTATTCTTTTGAAGCTCATATTTTTCATAAGTGGCATATGTTATTACTATAACCAAGAACATTAAAATTGTAAAAATAGTTATCTCAGGTATTTTAGCGTATGTCATAAGTGGCTTCAAATTACTTATTGCTTAGATTTTAATGCTTTCTCTGCATATTGGAAAGACTGTCGGGTGGATCAATGTGAGATTATTCACTTCACAAGCAGAAAAGTACTATCCTAGCCACTTTGGACTGTTATAACAGAGTACCAGAGACTGAGTGCTTAAAACAACAGAACATTTATTTTCTCACAGTACTAGAGGCTGCAAAGTCCAAGATCAAAGCCCCTGGCAGATGTGGTGTCTGGTAAGGACCCTCTTTCTGGATTGCAGATGGTAATCTTCTTGTTGTGTTCTCACATGGCTGGGAGAAAAATAATCTCTCTCATATCTGTTCTTATAAGGGTACTAATTTCCCTTTAGGGCTCCACCCTTGTGACCTCATTACCTCCCAAATGCCCTACCTCATAATATCAACACATTGGGAGTTAGGATTTCAACATATGAATTTTGGGGGGCACAAACAATGTCTGTAACAAGAACCCTGGGAAAAACCACTCTAAGGGAAGGAATTGTGAAGAACAAAGTATGAACAAGGGGTCAGAGTCAGAGGGCACGATGTATGTTGCTCATCCATGGTATTTTCTTCTCATCTTCCCCAGTGGATCTTTGCCTGAAATCTGAAAACACAAACACTTTAAAACACATTCGTAGTGATTTCACTGAACTCTTCACAATCTGAAAAATATCTGAATTCCAGAAGCTAGATCACAAGACAGAATAAACGCTCCCTCTGTGCATACCTTTTCAGATGAAACACACTGAAACATGACATGGAAGGAACCCATGAACTAAGGCAGCAAAACAGAATGATCAGGATGCAAAGCATTTTGAAGGTTTCATGGTAAGAAACATATTAGCCTTCGGAACCAAAGAGAAAAAGACAGTGGTGAAGGCCAGGAGATATTCAAGAGTAAGAGTTCTTAAGCAGGAGAACTAGGTTGAAGAAATTGAAGGCCTTGTTTTCCAACAGACTTGGGGGGGTTGTAATTAGCACCTCCCCAGGTCACACCAGGCTGGGTGGTTATAGTAAAAAGCAGAGAGAGTTTTATTAGCTCTGCCTCACCCCTGACTGGCGTGATCTGTAAAAGTACTGGTACCATTACATTCCTTTACACTTAGACATGTGAGTTAAGGAAGGTGATTTTAAGCCACAAAAGAGCAGAAAAGATACAAACAATGCAATTACTATGCTATTTTCACTAAAAGTAACAGAAGTAAATATATTTTAAATTATTTGAAAAGTTGCCTTTTGGTCTAATTTAGTCTGATTTTTTTTTATGAGGATTTAATTTTATGTATTTCTATTTCAGTATGTTTTCTGAAGAAATGGTTATTTCTTAAATGGTGTTCTTCTTTCATAGTGAGAAAGAGGTGCAAATTGGGATCTTTCATGCTTATTTGTTTTTACTTAATGAACTGTTTCCTCCGAACTGATATCCATTTATTCTTCCTAAGTACTAAGAACTACTTTTTGTGGATGACCTCTTATAATATCTCTAAGTTGATAGTTCCAGGATAAAACAGAGTCATTTAAAGATTAACCCGTCCCCTTTTAAGAATGTACTAAAAATTTCTAAGACTTTTATTATTATCTATGTGAGATATCTATAAAAAATAGCATCTTTTTGTTTTCTATTTTAATTTATAAATTCAAAACTGAGTTTGTGGGTTATCATTTGAACCAAGAATATATAATTCTGAAAACAAATTTTAAAATCATGTTTGTGAATATTTTAGTTAACTTTTATTTGGAAGCCACGTATGCTGCGGATCCTAAGAACGTTTGCAATGATATTATCTTTACTTGATTCTCACAACATCTCCACGATGATAGAAAACTTATTAGTATTTTATGTCTATTTTTTTTCTCCTAGTCTTCTAATGCTTTAAAAAAAAAAAAGATACATGAGAATATAATAGTGTTTAAAATGTATTCAGTTGATCCTTCCATGTGGGATCTTTCATATGTATATCCAGAATATTTTATATGAAGGTTCAGTCCTCTCTTGTGAATAATATCAAAAAGCTTCAATTTTTGTTAATAGAATTAAAGCATACAAAAGAGATATGTTTGCTATTAATCTATATGTATATAATAAAAGATGGTTTCAGTTGATTGTTTCCCTGAATAATTTTCTTTTTTTCTTGTTCCTGGATGATGTATCTATCATCGATTTCAATCACTCTGATTCTACATGTGGTTCATTTTGCTCATAGTTGAAGTAAAATGGCTGTATTAATTGAAAATTATTTAAAGGTACTTTTTTTTTTTTTTTTTTTTTGAGACGGGAGTCTCGCTCTGTCGCCAGGCTGAGTGCCATGTGGCCAGATCTCAGCTCCACTGCAAGGCTCCGCCTCCTGGGGTCACGCCATTTTCCTGCCTCAGCCTCCCGAGTAGCTGGACTACGGGCCCGCACACCTCGCCCGGCTAAAGTTTTTGAATTTTAGCTAAGAGACGGGGTTTACAACCGGTTAGCCAGGATGGGTCTCGATCTCCTGACTTCGTGATCCGCCTCGTCTCGGCCTCCAAAAGTGCTGGGATTACAGGCTTGAGCCACCGCGCCCGGCCTAAAGTCTTTTTTTTTTAACTTAACAACAAGTCTCTAAAAGTACAAAAAAAAACTGGTGCTGTATATATTGAAATATAAGCTACTCAGAGTTGTTGACTCAGTGGGAATTCATTCATTGATTTATTTAATGAGTGTTTATTGGTATCTGTTATGTGGCAGTCCTTCTTCTGAACACTAGTAGTGTTACAGTAAGCCAGTCAGTCTAGGTTCTTATTCTCATAAAACATAGATGGATGAGACAGACAATGAACAAGTAATAGAAAAAATAAAGAATGAAAATATCTTTTCACGTAGGTAATTGAAAGGAGAATAGAGAAGAGAATAATCAGATTGCACATTACTGGAGGAGAGAACATTAGATAGTGTGGTCTCTGTGGAAAGGTGACATTTAAATTTAGATTTTTATTACAATGAAAATTTTCGAGAGCAATTTAAGTTAATATTCTCCTAGAATTTGGGGATGGTTATCAAAACAAGATTAGGGAATCATAAAATATAAGAGCTTAAAATACTTTAGAGATTGTCTACTTGAATACTTTCATATAAAAATCAGAAAATTTAGAAAGAATAGGTGACTTGTCTAAATTTTACAGCAAATTTATCAGAACTGTTGAATAATAAAACACAGTAATCTGGATTCACAAATCCATATTCTTGTCTTACTATGTTGCTTGAAGAAAACTATATTTTTCCATATAATATGTCTTTCCATACAAATTCAAATGCATCAACACCACCACCTATTCTCAAAAGCATTTGATAAAGTTTATTTTTAAAACAATATAAACTGTTTTTTAAAAGCAAACAAAACAATAGGCAATAACTAAATAATAATTAGGTAGGCCCTAATTACTTAAAGCAATTATATCAGAAAATTGAAAACAAATATAACACTATAATTAAACATGAAGATTATAAATAAACTTCCTGGAAGTCAAACAAATATAAGCACAAAGAATTAGATGGGTTTTAGTTCTAACTCAAGGAAGCTCATCAGTTCAACAAAAGAGAAAAGTATTTTTAGCTATGAACATAATTAGTCACATGAGTTTTGCATTGGGCACAGTGAAAATACAGAGGACACCATCTTCAATTAGAAGTTAATAAATACAGGTGCTTTACAAATTGATATGATTGTGGGCCCTCAATGAGGAGCAATGGTATAATGCTTTTACTTCTTTAAAGGCTCCCTTCTTTTTAGGAGAAGGGAAAGAGCAGCTGGTAGAGGAAACAGTAACATTGTCCAAAAATTTGGACAATTTTGGTCATCTGCTCTTCATATGGGAAGGCATTTTAGAGATTTTGAGGCGGGTTTATTTTCTTAGATTTCTGTATGAAAATTTTCTATCTCTGATCTATTAAGAGTAACAAAAGACTTTCAAATGGAATGTAAAGAGTAGCATTCCTAAGTAAAAGAGGCAAGATACCTATTACAAATTCAGACCTGTCCTGATGTATTTGAAAGTGAAGCAAAGTAAATCTGTCTAGTAAATAAGGATTCTCAAGATGGGGACTCACTTTACAGGAGGGGACAGTCAGAAAGCATAAGCTTGGTCCAAGGATAATGGGTGAAGGATAAGGCAGAGTAATTTGCTATGTTGCAGAGTATGTGTTTTATGCAGAAAGCCACGTCCACTTTCCCATTCCGTGCTGTTTTGCCAGAGTTCTGGGAAGAGGAAGAGGTGACAAAAGTATGTTTTAATCCTTATGATGTGTGATAACTCCTCTGCCCTTGAGATCTGAATGGCTTTACTTGAAAAAATCTCAATTTTTTTCACTTGGGGTAGCCTAAAACTTTCTAAGATTTCTGCAAACTCTTGGAAAATCATTGCTCTGGCTCCTGAGACTATACCAATTTCATCTTGTGTTAACTTTAATACAGAACTTTACCACTTTCTCAATAAATCCAATTAGTCAAAGCTTTTAAGAAATTTTGCTAGAATTAGCAGATCAAACTGAAAGTATAGGGGTTACTGAGAGAGGTCGTATAATACTGTGCAGTCTCCTTTTAATGCCTTCTCCTTTCACACTCCAGCTTTTCTCTTTCTCACTTCTTTACGGTCTTACACATCTTCTCTTGTTTACAAAATGCCCTTGAGGTCTCAGTCTCCACTCCAACAACCCATTGGAAATTTAACAAAATATTTCTTTCAAGCAATCACAGGATTTTCACTGAGAAATTCAGTTGGACATTTTCTTCGCCATCTTATTCCTGTGTCGTATCACTAAAATCTCATTGAAGACGTTGAGTGTACAAAGCAACACAAATGCTTTGTATCATATGAAACAGAACAAAATGGAACACAAATTTAGATGTAGGACATTTCCCCTCCTTAAGAGAGATAATGCTTATAGCACAGAACTGAGCTATTACCATCAGCAGTAACAACAGGAGACAGTCACAGTGGCCTAATCTAGACTAGTTTCTACTGGTGTGACAACCAGAAAACCAGGGTTTATAAGACCAGCAAGAGGAGGACAACAGCTTTCTTTCCTTGGTGTGAGTCCTAGCAGTGATACTGGGAGCAGAAGGAGAGCCACTGCAGCTGCCATAGCGGAGAGTCAGAACTGATATAATGTGATTTGGGGATTCAAAGTTACAGTGCCAGGGCTGGGAAAGAAGAAGGCTGTTTTATGTATTAGATAGGAAGACTACATCCAGCAGTAAACATGAAACATTCTCTGCAGAATTCCTGAATTAGTCAGAAGAATTTGAGTGAGTGCTGGGGTTTCCACAATGCTGTGGATGAGGGCTAAGCCTGAAAAGTGCTATTGTGTAATCGCTTTTGTGATAGTATTCCACTTCTCAGTTTGATGTAGTCTGAACAAATAAGGGTTACACTTGAATTGTACCTATAGCTAACAACTAGCAAAAGACCTCCTGCTCATTTCAATAAAGCAGTGCTTTCTTTCAGGAGTCACAAGTGAATTCCAATGCCAGTGCCACTTTTCCTGAAATAATTCAAACTCTACTTTACAGTGATGTTGTTATGGTCTCAGAGACCTGTAACCTTCATTTGATGTTTATAGCTGGAAGGAATATTTAAAGTGATAGAGAAAGCTAAAACATGTGAAACATTTGGGAAGGTTCAGTAATAACTCAGTGCATCACGTGCCATTTCCCCTTTCTTCTTACTACCTAGATATTTCCTGAGGATTAACATTTTAAAATTGGCACCAGGAACTTGATGATTATAGAGGAACTAGTGGCTGGGGACTAATTATTCAGTTTATGAATTATTTGCCCAGCCCTTTCCCCTCTCTAGTAATTCTCTTCCCATTTTTTTTGGCATTTGCTTTAGCTTTTATTATTATGTATATGGCAGTCACTAATATGATAGTAGGAATTCTAATAACTAATGATTTTGGATATTTCCTGGTTTCTAGGTGCTTTACATACATTATATCTTTTATTCTTAGAGCAATCCTTGAGATAGTTATGTGATTCTCCTATATTGATTATTGTAATGTAGCTAATAAACAGTTAATTATTTCCATTATATAATGTTTATAATATTATTATTATTATTATTATTATTTTTTGTTGTTGTTGTTGTTGTTGAGACGGAGTCTCGCTCTGTCGCCCAGGCTGGAGTGCAGTGGCCGGATCTCAGCTCACTGCAAGCTCCGCCTCCTGGGTTTACGCCATTCTCTCGCCTCAGCCTCCCGAGTAGCTGGGACTACAGGCGCCCGCCATCTCGCCCGGCTAATTTATAATATTATTAACGGTTATTCTTATTTCCCCTATTTGTAGTTGGGAACTAAAAAGCTTGACTTTTCCAATCTCCCATAGGTAGTAAATGCCAGTGCTAGGATTTCAAACATGAGTTTGTCTGGTACTAGAGACTTTACCATTAATTACTATGCTATACTGCTTCCTCAATTTCAGTACTAGGAATAAAATTGGGGAATAATGGAAAAATGCTTGTTTTGCACATCAACGACTGTGGTGGTTCTTTAAGATGACCATCTGCTTAAGCTGGAACTACATTTTCCAGAATGTCTTCCCTGTGTGGTTGGCCAAAAGAGACATTCAAGTGAGATTTCGAAGGCAGAAGCAAAGGAGCAGCCATGATTCTCTGAAAGTCAGGTGGTCAGATTCAGGGAGAGAAATATTCCAAGGGGCTGACTGCTTGATGTTTTCTAGGAACAAGGAGGACTGAAGTGCAGAGAGTGGCTGCAGTAGTATAAGTGAAGGGCAGTGAGTAGCGATTAAGCCAGGGACGTAAAAGGAGTCCATTAGGACCTTGTCACAATTTTGGCTTTAACTGAAAACAAAACAAGAAACCAGGGGTGGTAGTTAATTTTGCAGAGCATTGATGTGATCCTACTCATCATTTTAAAGGTTCACTCTGTCTCTTGTGATAAACAAAGTTGGAGTCACAGGTAAGGCTAGGGGGCACTGAATATTGGAAACTCAGCATTTAGAGTCAAGAGACTGGATGTGATTACTTAGGGATTATGTGTCAATAACGTGGTGAGAAGGTGCAAAGATAGACACCTGAAGTACCCCATTTATTTTTTGTGGAGATAGGCCTTCACTCTGTCACCCAGGCTGGCATATAGTGGTGCGATTATGGCTCACTGTAGTCTCGACCTACCAGACTTAAGGGATCCTCCAACTGTAGCCTCCTGAGTGGCTGGGACTACAGGCACGCACCACCATGCCTGGCTAATTTCTGTACTTTCTGTAGAGATGTGATTTTGCCATATTGCCCAAGCTGGTCTCAAATTTCTGAGATTGAGTGATCCGCATGCCGTGGCCTGCCAAAATGCCAGGAGTATAAGCATGAGCCACAGCACCTGTCCTCCAATTTTTATTGAAGTAAAGATCACAAAGATGAAGCAACAAATGAAACTAAGGGAATATTCTGTAAAGAAGGAGAGAAAATAATGTCCTGGGTGCCAAGTTGAAAATATTACATGGAAAGAGTGGTTAGCTTTGTTAAATGATGCCAATAAACTGAGTAAGATAAGTACTAGCAAGAATTGACTGGAAATTAGTCAATGACTTACTATTTATAAAGGAACCTAAAACAAAGGAAGGAAACGAAAAGGTAATAAATGATATCATCACTTCTTCATAGAAAGCCCTTTCCCCTCTCGGATGTAAACTTCTAATCATCGGAGTTATCAACCAAAGATAGTATATCTATGAAGTCTTTTCCAGTCTTGTTGGTAGAAGTAATTCTCTCATTCTCTGTATTCCCCTAGCATTTCCTTTGCACCTCCATTGTGACGTTTGCTATAGCGAGTTACAATTAATTAAAATTCTTTTTTCCTTTTGTAAAATGTGATCTTCTAGGAAGCAGAAATTGTATTTTATCTATGAGTCTGGCATATATGAAGACAAAAGTTAAGTAGAAATAACATTTACTGTGTGTCTAATATATAATAGACATCTGATAAGGAGGTTCATATTTTTGCGTGTTTTTTGATAAAATTACTATTATCTAATCAACTAACTTTAACCCACATTTTACAAATTTGTTAACTCTGGTTCATAGTTGTTAAGTGTACACACACACACACATATCTACATATACACACACACATATAAATATGTAGACATTTATGTACATATACGTACATATATACACACACACATTGATGGCAGATTGGTATATCAGACCTCAAGACTCATGATATTTCCACTAAATTGCAGTTAATAAATAAATAAATGGACAAAAGAATGAATATGTAGTACTTTTACTTCTTGAATGTAACTACTGGAATGGTTACCTGTCCTAAGTGTGCTTGCTATATCCCAGCCCAGCCGCACAATAGACATGGAGATACCACCTTGAACAGTGGCAGCAGCAGAGCATTAAACCCTTCCTCATCAAACTTCTAACCTTATATATTGCATGTTTATGCTAAATGCTTCATATAGATATGTTCAAATAAAAAAAAATAAAAGGGATCTCAGTCAGATAGTTTCTTTTACTACAGTACAAGAAATTCGAGCCTCAACATTCTTTCCCTTGTCAGGGCAATCAGATCATGAGCTGCAATTTAAGTATTTTTGACTATACTGCTTTGCCTTCTGACATTATTTGTATTCATTTATAGTCTAGATTTCTTATATTTGCATTTCTCTCCATCTTGGATGCTGTGATGAGCTACCCAGGCCTCCTTTAGGGAATAAAGACAATCCTTCAGCTTTTGGGAGAGCTGCCAACTGAAAGCTCTCAGGTGGCAGCCTGGTACAGGGATTGCCTTGGATGCAGAGATCTGCCTTGCTCAAGGTCACACCCCCTTAGTACTATTCCTTGTATCCAGTGATTGATAGGTGGGGAAACATACAGGCTCACCCTCTCACTTGAACTCAGGATAACCTGAATGGTCATTACATTGTCAGAACTCCCAGTAAGACTGGCTGAGTCATGTGTTGAGACTGCATCAGAACTCACTGTCTCCCATTGACTAATCCTGCTTCCTTCCTTTCCCTTCCGCAAAGCAGTCCCTACTAAACCTCCTGCTTGTTCATCTCTATCTCAGAGCCCGATTCCCAAGGAGTTTGAAGCCCGAGACCCCTGATGTTAAACGGCTTCCCTACATTACAATGTCCTCAACCTCAGACAGGTTTTGGTGGAATCAGGGAGTCAGAATACATGGGCTGAAATGCCATGTCTACCATTTATCAGCTGTAAGATGTTGAGCAGATCAGTTAACATATCTAAGCCTCAGCTTCCTCACCTGGAAAATAGCACTAGTAAGCACGGATTAAACAAGAAAATAACAGGTAAAACACTTAACATACTGACTGATACATGGAAGCTCTCAATATACGAAAAATATTTTGATTATCAGCAATGGAGGCAATATACCTCCTCTGATATACTGAACAAAAGAGTCAATGTAGATAATCTAATATGACTTCATTTCACAGATAAAAGAGGATTAAGTAATTTGCTAGAGATACATAGTTGGGGCAGAATTGAAACTAAAATGCAGATCTCTTGACTCTGCTATGTTATGCTGACTTTGTCTTAAACATCTTGAGAGTATAAAATTGGTGCTTGATAGTAAGGGAGGAGACCACCCCTCATATTGTCTTATGCCCAATTTCTGCCTCCAAAGAAATAAGTAACAACTGAAAGGCAGAAATGAAATCCACAAGCAGACAGCCTGGCGCCAAATCCTGGGCCTGGTAGTTAAAGACAGACCCCTGACCTAATCGGTTATTTGCATAGGAAGATCACTGTGAAGATCCCTTTCCTGTTCTGTTCCATTCTAATTACCAGTGCATGTAGCCTCCAGTCACCCTCTGCTTGCTCAATCGATCACCACCCTCTCACACAGACCCCCTTAGAGTTGTGAGCCCTTAAAAGGGACAGGAATTGCTCACTCGAGGAGTTCGGTTGTTGGAGTTGTGAGCCTTGCTGACGCTTCAGGCCGAATAAAGCCCTTCCTTCTTTAACTTGTTGTCAGAGGGGTTTTGTCTGCAGTTTGTTCTGCTACAATAGCAATCGTTGTATTTCATATATGTATGCTTAAAAATAGTTAGGTTTTGGAAGGGATTATAATCATCCTTAGGTTATAATTATGAGACTAGGATTCAATTAAGATTCTTTATTCAAATGAACTTGGGTGAAAGTACTGGTATTTTTTAGTTGTCTTTGCTTCAAGTCCCAATTGAAACCCTGTCTCTACTAAAAATACAAAAAAATTAGCCTGACATGGTGGTGGGCACCTGTAATCCCAGCTACTTGGGAGGCTGAGGCAGGAGAATCACTTGAATTGGGAGGCGGAGGTTTCAGTGAGCTGAGATCATGCTAGAGGTTTCAGTGAGCTGAGATCCTGCTACTGCACTCCAGCCTTGGTGACTCTGTCTCAAGAAAAAAAAAGAGAAAGGAAAGGTCTGGGAACTTTTGGCTAAAAACAATCTGTATTTCCAAAGCATCTTCAGGACACAATTTAGATGTTCTAGGAATTTATGGCTCTTTTCAACATCTTATTGTCATAAAAGAGTCAAAGTCTTTCTGCTCCCC
Organism: Rhinopithecus bieti; assembly: GCF_001698545.2. NCBI lineage: Eukaryota > Metazoa > Chordata > Mammalia > Primates > Cercopithecidae > Rhinopithecus > Rhinopithecus bieti. The sequence goes on along the minus strand of NW_016807417.1, from coordinate 753,080 downwards.
AAAAGTAAATTATCCTTTATTTTTTCCCTAAAAAAATTGAAAAAAAAAATCAGTTTTAAAAAGAAAAATACCAAAGACAGGTAAAAATTTCTTTGTTTGGATTTTAAATTGTGTCAGAAGTGACTATAATGTTCAATCTAAGGATTATTTGAGTCATAGATGACATAATAAAATTTAACATTTTTTCCTTTGCTTTCTTCAGTCAGTACTTAACAAATCAGCAAATACTTATTGAGCACCTACAATAAACCTGGCAGCTTCTACCCTTCTTTATTTTCCAGAAGAGTAAAACAAACTCGTTTCATTAAAATTTGAACTTTCACTCTCATATATTTACAGAAGACATTTAAAGTGTTAAGTTCAAGAAGCACTCATTACAGCATTTGCTTTGTATAAACTTGAAGAACCTGTGCGTCATCCAAACTCTCATCTCTCCATTAATACTGAGTCAAATAGCATTATGTTGATACATAACAATAATTAAGATATAATTGATAAAGTACTTACTGAAAATAACCAAGCATTTAATTGACTCCTGAATTCTTAAGGGTCATGCTATGTAAGGTGGAAAATATATGTTCCAAATATGTTCAAATTTTATAATTCAATTAACAGTAAATATGATTCACATCAAAATGGTGTCATAGGTGAGTAGAATTTTGATGCTCCAATTTATGAACACAGAGCAAGAAATATTGACCCTATTGCAAAGAATAAATATCAATAAAACAGCAGGTCTCTAATAAACAGATATAATTACCAGAAGGATCTGCTTATTTACACATCAGGACTACTGTCTTCACATATCTTATCCTGTTATGTAATTATCAAATAAAACAGTAATTCTGGAATAAGTAATAGCAGTCACACAGAGTACAGGATGGTTAAATATTTTCATCTTGGTGGGAAGACATACGGATATAATACGTAATAAAAGGATCACTCTGAGTCTTTAAACAGTGAACTAATACCAAGCTGGTGTCTGAAAAACCAATCAGCTATCAAGAGGGCATTGCTGTAGTGATTCTTACCTGTTTCTGACTGCAGTGAATAAACGACAAAACTGTCTATTTTAAGACATGATGCTTCTTCATCTTTAACTTTTAGTTTGGGGGTTAGGGGAGTTCCTTTTGTAAAATCAGAATTCCTTAAATGAGTGCATTTGGCACTGTGACAGGAGCTTCTTCTGCTTTTCAGGCAACTGTCTCAGTATTCTTTTTCTTCCAGTGCTGTGATGGGCACACTAAGAACAGTTTCTTGCTGAGCTGTGCAGCTCCTACAGATGAGGACAGCAGGAGAGCAGGCAGATAGCCAAGGCAGAGAGGGAGAGGAGCGGAGATCACAGCCAAGGCTGCAGAAGGAGATCTGCTACACACTGGCAGAAAAAGAAAAAGGTCTGCTCTGAACCCTAAGGTGCTCCTTAAGGCCTGCTGGTTTGAGGATTCACCCTCAATTGACCTGGAATTGAGAAAAAAGATGGGAAAGAGAATTATTGAGATGCTTGGTTTATGAGTCACCACTTTGCATCATAATAGGTTTGGTAAAGTCTCATTGATAGAAATAGTACGCAGGTGTCGGGAGCGCCTTGGATTGATTGATAGGCCTCTGGCTGTCATTCAGAAGACTCTTTAAGTTCCCTTATTGGATGAGATTTTGGTCAGTTTCACTTCAAGCCATTTTCTTTTAAAAACTCTTTATTGTCCTTTAGGATTAGTGCCACTGTTCTTCAGTCTGAGCAAGATGGAGCATTTCAGTGTCATTCACCAGTCAGTCAAATTGTGACAAAAGGCAGTCCCTTCCTGGCAGGATCTTGGGGAGGAGAAGAGGGGCCCTCTCAGCAGGGGCTCTCTTTGTAGAACTTAATGCTGTTCGTCCTGAAAAGAAAGAGTAGGAAGGAGCAGGAAATTGGACTTAAGTCACCTCCAAATCAGTAGAGTTCAATCCTAGCTGATGTTTGTTTATAAAATAGCTCTCTAAGTAATTCACACCCTGTTTCCCATTTAACCTCTTGGACACATGGTGTTTGGCCTACCAAGGCGTTTTTTGGAGTTGTTCATAAAAGTGCTGAGTTTGACACCGACAGAAAGGAATTTGGGGTCAGACTTACTATTTTAAACTTAGGCCTTTGGGATTTATAAAAGATGTTTCCGATATGCTAAAACAGTTGGAAGAGCCTTTGAGAACTGTGGTGTAAGCGAGAGGCTCCCTAATTTGTATTGCAGGTGAGGAAAACCAGGCCTAGGAGTTTGGCTGACTTTCTCTTGCACCTTCGGAACTCAAGGATAACATCTTGCAGTCTCTATGGCACAGAACTACTGAAGGCGAAAGCAAACTCCTTCAAGCTCCCCAGACTACTTCCAAGTTGAACTTGCTCTTGAGGAGGGGATCCTGTGTCTCCCAGTCCCAGCTGAGGGTGTTTCAATCTTTGCCAGATAAAAAGAGACATTCAAGGTCATTAGCCCAGTTTTCCTCTAGGGTGGAGCTGGGATTGGCAGCTGAGTTTTTTTGATGACCCAGAAATTACATGTATTCATTTCTTTCTTTTTAGATAAAAGTATTTCTATTCCAGTTTTCTATGGCTCTTTCTTAAGGGTGGGGCGGGGAAGTCCCACATCTTAGCTAGCAGATTCTTCTTTTTCTATGCAGTCTTTTATAATCCATCTTGATTCTCAATCCATTCCTTATCGCCGCTTTTTTTTTTTTTTAATACTTTGTGTCTTTTAATCACCTAAAGGATCTGACTGAGTGTCCTTCCCTCTGAATCACAGGCTGCTCTTCCTTCATCTGTGTCTCCCAGGAGGAGAGGGGGCTAAAAATCTTTTCTCCTATGTTGGCTTCTGTCCCAACAATACGGCTTCCTTCTCTCCCAAACCTCTTTTGGGCTGTTACTCATTTTCGAGGTTGATTTTAAAATATTTTCTGTAACAACAGAAAAATCTGATAAGTCATCTCATTATTAAAGCAGTCAAGAAATTGTCTCATATATACATGTACACAAATGTCAAAAACTATGTGTATAAGATTAAGCATGGTGGTTCACACCTGTAATCCCAGCATTTTGGGAGGTCAAGATGGGTGGATCACTTGATCCCAGGAGTTCAAGACTAGCTTGGGCAACATGGTGAAACCCCTACCACTACAAAAAATACAAAAAGTAGCCAGGCATGGTGGCATGCGCCTAGAGTGCCAGCTTCTCAGGAGACTGAGGTGGGAGGATCCCTTAGGCCTGGGTGGTTGAGACTGGGCAACAGAGAGAGACCTTCCCTCAAAAATAAATAACCCACAAATACGTACATAAATGTGTGTATCTGCCCAAATGTATACCATATAAAATCATGGAGAATACTTTTTCAGTTGTTTATTTTTTATTTTTTATTTTATTTAAAGTTCCAGGATACATGTGAAGAAGGTGCAGGTTTGTTACATAGGTAAGTTTTTTATTATTTTTTTTTAGAGACAGGGTCTCACTCTGTTGCCAAGGCTGGAGTTCAATGGCAT
>NW_016807417.1:740712-749434 GCF_001698545.2 Rhinopithecus bieti | reverse complement strand
GTTAGCCAGGATGGTCTCGATCTCCTGACCTCGTGATCCGCCCGTCTCGGCCTCCCAAAGTGCTGGGATTACAGGCTTGAGCCACCGCGCCCGGGCAGTTGTTTCTTTATTTTTACTTTTTTTCCTTTTATTTTTTGAGACGGAGCCTCGCTGTGTCGCCCAGGCTGGAGTGCAGTGGCGCGACCTCGGCTCACTGCAAGCTCCCCCTCCCGGGTTCACGCCGTTCTCCTGCCTCAGCCTCCCGAGTAGCTGGGGCTACAGGCCCCCGCCATCACGCCCGGCTTTTTTGTATTTTAGTAGAGATGGGGTTTCCCCTGTTAGCCAGGATGGTCTGGATCTCCTGACCTTGTGATCCGCCCGCCTCGGCCTCCCAAAGTGCTGGGATTACAGGCATGAGCCACTGCACCCGGCCTTTCAGTTGTTTTTTTAGTGCGATAAGGACAAGCCAAAATGAAAGAGAAAAAGCAAAGAATATTTAATAGATGTTTTTTGACTGTTTTTCTTTGGGGAGATATGGTCAATTATATGATAAAATATTTTCTATGAGGATCATATATCACAAATGTTCCTTATTACTATGCTTCACATGATATATTGGTACAATAAAGATAATATAGATCTTAAGTTACAAAGAAAAAAGTAAATAACAGTCCCTCATGCATGACAAAAGTCATGTAAATGTGAAAATATCAATGGAAGTGTTAGGACCAAACCTGGTCTCATTTTAGGCTGTGATCATGATTTGACTACAGGCCTTACAATTATGAGCGGATTTCTTTTGGAAAAGATACTTGCTGTTTAAGTTCCAATTTTTATTCTTTTAAGAATTATTTTTTCTCTTTTCCATTCCACAATCACATAGATTCAGTTTTGCCAAATGTCTGAAGGTTTATATAGAACAATGAGTTTGACAAACTATGGTCTCCTTTAAGTTGGCGTGTGTAGCTTCTCTAACAGTGCTAGGTGCTGGGTTATATTTAGAATGCTATGCTGCTTTTTGGTTTTTCACAAAATACTCATTTGATAAGAAATGTCCAGTTGGAAACAGCTATCACAATTACAATATAACTTCCTTCTTATATTACTGCCCACCCCTTTGATTTCTACATTTTTCCATGAATCTCAGTATATGAAATTTCAGTAGTAGAAATTTAAATCACAACCCTGGCTTCCCCTTCCTGCAAAGTATCAGCCTCTGTCAGAATTCTGAATATGTTTGTGTTAATATTTTCTTGCTCCTCTCTCAGCGTATCTTAAACAAGTATAGCACCAATAGTGAGAAAGGAAAAGAAGGCATATTTTGAAAAGTACCAAAGGAATGATTGTGAGAGAGAAGCAGTTCTTACATTGCATTATGTAACATAGTAAGTACCACATTGCTACAGCCTACCATATTACACAAGAAAATTTACAGCAGAGGCACAGACTTACTGTTTCTGAAGATTATATAAGTCCTCAGACTCTTTTTTATGTATCATGATAATACTCAAAACAAGCTCAAGAAAATAGGAATGGCAGAGCTTTTCATGTTCTAAGACCACATCCATCAAACTCCATCAGACTCCAATGTAGCAATTCCGTCTTTAGTGGCTTTTCATTTGCTCATTCGTTTATGTTGTAAATAATTCTTGATTGCAGAATATGTATTAGGACTACACTACATGTGAGAAATTTGATCCAGAGTTCCTACTGTTAAAGAGCTTATAGAGAGATAGAGGAGATATTTGTTCATCAAATAGTCATATGTACAAGCACAACCAGAACAAATGTTAATCTAGACTTAAAGAAATGGGGTAATAATATGAGGAAGAGTTCCTCGAAGAAATAAGAGTGGAGGTATAATCTAAAGATGGTAAGAGTTAAGGAGGAATGGGACAGTGACTAGCTGTCCAGAAAGAAGAAATAATGTGTACAATGGCCCTTTGGTGAAGAGTAAGCATGCCACATGCAACCTAAGAAAGCTGGCATATATAGAGGAAGAGATGGTCCAAATGAAACCTGAGAGTTAAACAAGAACCGTGCATATCAGTGAAATCACTGTGGTGTGCAGGATGACTAGAGAAGGGCAAGACTAGAGTGGAACTAGGAGAGGGACAGTAGAGGTTGAGTAGAGGTAAGGGGTACGTAAGAGGCAAAACTGCCTGTATTTGGTGGATGGGGAAAAGGGACGAACCATGGTTCTAGGTATAAGTATTTAGATGATCAGAAGATGCTGAAGTATAGAGTATGTGTAAAAAATCCAATTTAGGAAGTTGCAATGATGACTTCCATTCTGGAAATGTGTGAGAAATGGTTAATAGGCTTTATAATGACTCTAAATATCTGGAGAGACCACGCTATAAATATACATTGGGGAATTTTGACATGTAAGTGGTGTTTGAAAAATGGAAGAATGAGTGAGATTTTCTAGTGAGAGTATGTCCAAAACTAATAGTAGTGGGCCAAGGGCATAATTCTGATGAATACCAACATTTAAAGAGCAGGAAGAGAAACAAGAACACACAAGGAGACATGAACAATCTGATTTATAAGAGAAGAACTGGTGAAGGAAGGTTGTGATGAAAGTCATGGAGGTGAAGTAACAACACGTTAAATGCAGCAGAGCTGTACTTTAAGACCAGTGAATTAGGGAATTGGCATTCAGGAGATCAGTAATATCTGGATTGAAAGAAGTTACGTGATGAAGGCACAAGAAGTCAGATCACACTAGACTGGGAGGTGAATGGAAGCTGAGAGGTAGAGAAGACTGGAGATGTGAAAGATCAGAGGGTGTGCAATGCAGGATCAAGGGAGGATTTGATAATGATGTACTTACACGTTGGGAAGGGGCCAGTGGAAATAAAAAGTCTGAAGTTATAGGAGGGAGGGGTGATAACAAGGACCTAGAGGAACCCCATCAGACTGATTTCAAGCAGGACTGGGGACATCTATTCTTTTGGGGGTAGGGCAAAGTAGTTAGACACACAGATTATAGATAGTTTACTTATCCCTTTTCACTACGAGTTTCTTCCATTCAGCAGGATTTTCTGCAAGGGAGGACATGTAGGTTTAATAATATACTATAATAAAACTATAATACAAGACTAGAGGGAAGAATGAATGGCAATGTGATATCGTTGAAAGAATGTAGTTGTGGTATACATAGTTCACATCTAGCATTCACTATCTTTTATCGTTGCAACCATAAAAACACACATGCACATACACATATTTTTAACATTGTAGAGCCTTTGCATCCTGTGTTATTATCCCATGGGATAATGATGCCATCCTCACAATTTTGTATCTTAGGTTAATCAAGATAGCATATATGTTCATTATCTCAGACAATATCCAATCAGGAAACCAGAAGCCATTCTGAATACTTCAAACACAAATACATTCAAATAGGAAATTGGTTACACAGGTGATAGGATAATTGAGAAGCCCAATGGGATAATGAGGCAACATAGAGATTAGACATAGGTGCTAGGCATCACCACCCTTATTCCTGGAAGCACGAAAGGAGTAGGTGGCTTTACTGAAGCTTTCATTCAAGGGCAACATGAAAAAAAGGTGGAACCAGGGAAGATCTGCTCAGCAGTAGCTGGGTCTCTGACAGAGAATGGCTCATGAAACCAGGAGTCACAGAGGAGACTCAGATGCTGCCAGGAATGCCAAGGAAAGGAGACTAGTCTCCCCACAATGCCTCCCATTGGTCAAACCTACAGGAAAGTGAGAGGAAAATATCTTGGAAATGTAGTCCCACATGAAACAACACAGCAGAATAAAGGCAGAGAAAGGATCAGAGCAAAATAGGCAAATGGCAAATCATAGGCATGTGAACTGATCTAACAACATACCTGCCACAGAGTAAACACTTAATAAATGTGACATTCCTCAGTTACATCAATCTGTTTTAATGAATGCAGATGGCACCAGTTAGTTGAAAAGCAAGGTAAAATGAAAAGTCAAAGATTTATGTTAGAGTGCCTGCTCATAATGATTGAGCTGACCCTTGGTCCTACTTACACAACATAGCTAAGTTAGCCTCTGGCTATTGAAATATTTTCAAGACTTACTCCATCATAGAGTGGTAAATATATTGTGGGGAAACTTTTTGAGGACTTAAGAAATATTTTAATCAGCTTCTAAATTTCACAAAAACCACTGGCACTGCCCAACTACTCATGTTTTGTGGCTAGGAAAGGGATGCCTTGTATTGCACTCTTTAGCTCCAGTACCTCATAGCTACCAATATAATATCATCACTACCAGCGCAACAGGATGTACTGCTCAGAGGATCTTGTCTTTGAAGTAAAATGAAACCCTAAAGCTTTCATTTGGATAATGAAAACCTCAGCCAGAAACTTTCCTCATTTCTGATCACATATGGAGTCTTCTAAGCTCATTTTGGCTTGGGACACCAGATGCTGGCCCGACACGTGGCATTCTCATCCAAATTTGGAGCAGGTGCTAATTATCAGAAGAGGAAACAGATACTCAATCCCATTAAAATTCCTCCCTTGGTTATATAAGGAGGGCAGTTCAGTGCTAAATTATAAAGGATCCCTATTAGCTTACTGCCCAAATTTTCAATGCATACACATTTTTGTTTTCTTCTTGACCTATGACTTCTTGGGAACTTGGGTATAAACATTCAGATCTCACATAAAAAGGCGTTATATAAATATGAATATGATTTTCCCTAAATCTAAAGGTGGTTTTCGTTAAAAAGTAACATTAGACCCACCTTAATAGCCAGTATAGTATGGAAAAAGAATACTCTAAATAGATCTGAGAAAATGGGCACCAACACAGATGTTTCTGTGTGGGAGCCTCTGCCCTTCCTCCCTTTTCCAAATATACAGCACTGAGTGGTGGCTGTCAGGGTCAGGAGAGGAGGAAGTTCTCAGATGCCAGTGCAAAGCAATAATCTTCAAGTGAATGCCATGCCAACGGGGATATGGTGTTAGTTACAAGGAAGTCAGGAGGCCGAGACTGAGAGTCAAGGAAAGTTAAAAACAAAATCAGTAAGAGGGGAAGGGTCACAGAGGGAAGCAAAGATGAGAATCAGAAGGAAAACATTGCAAGAGCTAGCAGGGGAAGGGGAGGGGAATTGGGAAGAACACATTTTTTTCTTCCCTTTCTCTTACACATGGCACGGTTTTGATATCCTCCCATTTTTCCCAAATATTCACAATTCCAGACTACTAATATGTGGAGATGAGTTACACTTTCTAAATTGAAGGTCACTAAGCAGATGTTACCACTTGCCTACTCCTTCAAATACTGTGCCCTTGCTTCTGTCTAAAAGTTCAGCTGGTGTTTGGACCTCATGTGCCTGGAATATTAGGGAACACACTCTGGCCCACATCTTGCTGCATTACCCTGATATGATGCTATTTTTGATTATTTCACTTAATAGGATTTGCGTTTCTTGCTTCTGATGGTATTTGGAGAGTGAATCCAATAAATTTTTTGTTGTTTTTTAAAAATCCTTTTTGTTGTCCTTACAAGCAGAGAAATGACTTACTTAAATATACTCTTCATTTCATAGCACATTGTCAACATAAGCCCTCTCTGTTTTTTTGTTATCTATTAGTTATTCTATTTTTTCCTCCATCACCTATTTCCACTTTTATCCAACTCCCTTCCCACAGGTACCCACACTAATGTGTTTGATTTAGGTCTTTCAACTTGAATGCATCTTTACAAAATAGTGTCATTTGGCCATTCAAAAATATAAATGGGCTGGGTGCAGTGGCTCACGCCTGTAATCCCAGCACTTTGGGAGGCCGAGGTGAGTGGATCACTTGAGGTCAGGAGTTCAAGACCAGCCTGTCCAACATGGTGAAACCCCATCTATACTAAACATACAAAAATTAGCTGGGTGTGGTGGCATGCGCCAGTAATCCCAGCTACTCGGAAGGCTGAGGCAGGAGAGTTGCTTGAACCTGGGAGGCAGAGGTTGCAGTGAGCCGAGATTATATATATATATACACACACACACACATATACATATTATATACACAGACATATATCTATATATTATATATACATATATCTAATATGTATATCTAATATATATAATATATAGATATCTATCTATGTCTATATCTATCTATCTATATTTTATATATATGGTATTGCCTTATAAACTTTATTCTGCTTCTTTTTTTATTCTATACTACATTTGTAAGTTCCGTGCATTTTGCTATATGTATCTTTATGTATCTACAAAATTAATCTACCACATTTTATTTACCCCTTTAACCATTCTTGTATTGATAGATTTCAAGGCTGCATCAAACCTTCTTCTTCTGTAAAAACAGGCATGATAAACAATCTCACACACGTTCCCTTAGGGATCAATGTGAGAAATCCTCTGAGATACATCCCCAGGAGAAGGATGGATGAGATGCTGGCTATACTCACACATTATTTCTCTCACTACTATCAGATGGTAAAGCAAATATTTTACAATTCTTTTAGCCATCTGGTTTCTATTTGACCTCCTAACTACACAAAAATCTCACATCAATGCTGCTTAGCTTCATCTCTTACTGTTCCAAAATTTCCTGTGTAAATTTGCTTCTTCCCACTTGTCATCTTTTGTAGAACCACGTTATGACCTGCAGACATTTTGCTGCGTCAAAAATAAGACTGGGTTTACTTTTAAAATAGCTGGGCTACCTTTATTAGAATTGATACAGATTGAGATACTGCAATATGATTTTTTAAAGTCATTACTTGATCATTAAACAGTTGAATTTGCTGCATTTCAAATCATACTATCTGTTCTAGGTTAGATGTAGTTCATGCTGAGAAATGTGGGTAAAGAATTCAAGTACATTTTAAAATTATCCAGTTCTACATGAAATCCTGCAATGATTCTTGTATCATGAACAGTTATAACCTCTTAGGCAGATCAGACAAAAGCTATGAAATATGATTCTTTCACAGGCGGTTTTGGTAAGACACTTTATAAAACTTCCACAACTCTTTCCCTTAAATAGTCAAAATGTTGGCAAAGTTTAATGGCAAGTATAAATCCTGATTTATGAATCCTGAGTAGAAAGACCCTGAACCATAGGCTAATCTCATTTTTTCTTCTCACTTCACTGATTGCTCCTTCTAAGTCATCTTTGCTTGCTTCACCTACTGGCCTCCTGGGACCTTCTCTTTTTTTAAACCCTCATCTCCAGCTTAATGTGGCCTTCTTAGATAGAGTTTCTCTACCCAACCAATATAAAGTAGTCATATAGCCTATCTCTCTTTCTTTCTTCCCCTTCTTCCTTACTCCCAGCCATATAGAACATATCATGACACCCAGTCCATAGAACACATGTTCCCAAAATCAAGGCCTTCATCTACCTTGTTGACCTCTGTGCCTCCTGTGTCTAAAACAAAATACATACTGAGGGAATGACGAATGGTAACGGACGTTTAGTGTTTGCATAACTGGACCACAGAAAACATGGCACCTGAATCCCACCATCAACAATAACCCCATATTCTCACAATACTCTCAAAAGAAGAATCCTTGAAAATGTCAATGGCACATGAATCACACAACCACTTTGTTGTCATCTGGACTTGTGTCCAAATCTGAATGCAAAGTTCTATCTTCAAGTCCAGAAGAGACTCTATTAAATCTTACCCCTAAATCTTAGAGAGTTTTCATATTCTGGCTGGCTTTATAGAATCTTGGGACACTAAAAAAAGACAGAATCAGTATTTAAGATGTAGGAGATAAAGAGGTAAAATGACCATGACTACCTCCTTATGCTGTAGCCTCACAAAGCAGTGAGAGAGGAGAACAAGTCACATCCATGTGTGGTATTTCAGTGCACTTGGAACCCTCTCATGAATAACTATGGCCATACAGTCCTGGAATAAGATCAATCTATTTATTTTTTATTCTTGTTGAAGAAGTATACATTAGCTCGTTTTCACACTTGCTATAAAGAACTACCTGCGACTGGGTAATTTATGAAGAAAAGAGGTTTAATTGACTCACAGTTCTTTAGGCCGTACAGTAAGCATGGTTGGGGAGGCCTCAGGAAACTTACAATCATGGTGAAAGGGTGAAAGGAAAGCATGCCTTTTATTCACATGCCAGAGTGGGAGAGAAAGAGAGCAAAGGGAGAAGTACCACAGACTTTTAAACCATCAGGTCTCAAGAGAACTCACTCACTATCACAAGAACAGCAAGGGGCAAATCTGCCCCATGATCCAATCGTCTCTCACCAAATCCCTCCCCCAACATTGGGAATTGCAATTCAAAATGAGATTTGGGTGGAGACACAGAGTCAAACCATGTAATTCCCCCTGGCCGCTCCCAAATCTTATTTCCTTCTTACATTTCAAAACACAATCACGCCTTCCCAACAGTCCCCCTCAGTCTTATCTTCCAGCATTAACTCAAAAGTCCAAGTCTAAAGTCTCATCTGATACAAGACAAGTCCCTTCCACTTATGACCCTGTAAAGTCAAAGACAATTTAGTTATTTCCAAGATACAATGGGGGTACAGGCATTGGGTAAATGCTGTCATTCCAAAAGGGAGAAATTGGCCAATACAAAGGGGCTACAGGCCCCATGCAAGTCTGAAACTCAGCAGGGCAGTCATTAAATTTGAAAGCTTCCAAATAATCTCCTTTGACTCCATGTCTCACATCCAGGGCACGCTCCAAAGGCCTTGAACAGCTCCACCCCTTTGGGGCTGAAGGGCACAGCAAC
>NW_016807417.1:714653-740323 GCF_001698545.2 Rhinopithecus bieti | reverse complement strand
CCCCCCCACCAACCCACAGCTGCTTTCACAAGCTGGTGTTGAATGCCTGTGGCTTTTCCAGGTGCACAGTGCAAGCTTTCAGTGGGTCTACCATTCTGTGGTCTGGAAGATGGTGGCCATCTTCTCACAGATCCACTAGGCAGTGCCTTCATGGGGACACTGTGTGGTTTCTCCATCCCCACAATTCTCCTCTGTACTGCCCTAGTGGAGATTCTCCATGAGTGCTTCACTCCTGCAGTAGACTTCTGCCTGGACATCCAGGCATTTTCATACATCCACTGAAATCTAGGCAGAGGCTTTCAAGCCTCAACTCTTGCCTTCTGGGCACCCACAGGCCCAACACCACATGGAAGTTGCCAGAGTTTGGGGCTTGCACCCTCTGAAGTAATGGCCTGAGCTATACCTTTCCCCCTTTTAGCTTTGCTGGAGCTGGAGTAACTTATGCAGGACTTCATATCCTGAGGCAGGATAGAGCAGCAGGGCCCTGGATCTGGCCCATGGAACCATTTTTTCTTATTTGGCTTCATGTCATAAAAGGGGCTGCCACACAAGTCTCTGAAATACCTTTGAGGCGTTTTTCCCATCGTCTTGGCTATTATCATTCAGCTCCTCTTTGCTTATGCAAATATCTGCAGCCAGTTTGAATTTCTGCCCAGAAAATGGGTGTTTCTTTTCTACCAAATGAGAAGCGTGCAAATTTTCCAAACTTTTATGCTCTGCTTCCCTTTTAAAGTTCTAGATTCAGGTTATTTCTTTGTTTATGCAAATGAATATAGGCTTTTAGAAGCAGTCAGGCCACATCTTGAATTCTTTGCTGCGTAGAGATTTCTTCTGCCAGGCACCCTAAATCACCTCTCTTGAGTTAAAAGTTCCACCGATCTCTAGAGCAGGGGCACAATGCTGCCAGTCTCTTTGCTAAAGCATAGCAAGAGTAGCCTTTACTCTAGTTCCCAATAAGTTCCTCATCTCCATCTGAGACTACCACAGTGGCAACTTCACTGTCCACATCACTATCAGCATTTTGGTCACAACCACTCAACAAGTCTCTAGGAAGTTCCAAACTTTCCCTCATCTTGCTGTCTTCTTCTGAGTCCTCCAAACTGTTCCAACATCTGCCCATTACCAAAGCTGCTTCCACAATTTCAGGCATCTTTATAGCAATACCCCATTTCTCTGGTACCAGTTTTCTATATTAGTTCATTCTCACATTGCTAGAAAGAACTACATAAAACTGGTTAATTTATGAAGAAAAGAGATTTAATTGACTCACAGTTCCACAGGCTGTACAGGAAACATGGTTGGGGAGGCCTCAAGAAATTTACAATCGTGATGGAAGGGCAAAGGAGAAGTAAGCACCTTCTTCGCATGGTGGGGCAGGAGGAAAAGAGAATGAAGATGGAAGTGCTGCATACTTTTAAACCATCAGTTATTGTGAGAACCCACTCACTGTCATAAGAACAGCAAAGGGAACATCCACCTCCATGATCCAGTCACCTCTCACCAGGGCCCTACTGTAACATTGGGAATTACAATTCAATATGAGATTTATGTGGGAACACAGAGCCAAATCATATCAATGTACAAGCATGGAAGTGTAGAGGAGGTGACCATATGGGCCTCCTTCCCATACTCTTCCACTTAATCCCCCCCACCTTTTACTGAATTCTGGTCACTGCCTGGACTCCAGCTGTCACTTTGAACTTTTGAGGAGGAAAGGGAGAGACATTTTTTTAAAAGCACTCTGCAGTACTCAAAGCACTTTGGTCATAAAATTATCTCTTTTGTGTTTTACTAGAGTTTTATTTCATGAGATAGACAAGGTAAATATTTATTCCCATCTTAAGAGTTAAGAAACTCTTGGTCCCAAACTCAGAAAGTTTTGCTACAGCCATGGGATAAATGTAGTAAAGTTCTGTGTCCTCTTCTTTTGTCCTAATCATACCTCACATAGAGCAAGTAGCTAGGTCTGGGCTTTGTATAAGTAAGGGTTTTATATTTGATGTATCAGTTTCTATGGTTGATTTTAGTAATTAGTTAGGGTTTAGTTATTTTGACTGTCAACAGACAGTTCCAAACAGCCCAAAGGCACATTTGGTATCATTTCTATCACCTTTCTGATTTATCACTGATGAGAGATAACTTAGAAGTTTCAGAAAAAAAAATATATATATATACATTTTAACTGGAGAATAGAGGAGAATGTGTAGGAGTTTACAATCTATGTATGCATGGTTGACAATTTTAGACTTTCCATTTTCCTATATTCATGAAGAAAAGATGAAAGGTCATTCAGAAAACTAGTCTGCAATTTGTTCAGAAAAATCGCAACTTCCTTAAAGTAACCAAAGCAATGCTCAGTCTTCTAAGAGAAGGAATTTGGTGAGTACAATTCTGCAGATGGAGGTTCTTAAAACAAAGAAATGTCTCCTTAGCATGTATCCTAAATAGCTTTTACTTAGATGTGCATTAAGTTGCTCACTTTTAATTGTAGTTTGCATTTATACTGGTCTATGCCACATTTCTCGGCTCAAGCTGAAGCTAAGGCAACAGGGAATGTGTTTTATCCCCAAAAGATATTACTGTGTGAGACACCCTATAAAAGATGAATTTATTTAATACTTGCAGCAAGTCAACACTTTAATGATTAATATGGCTATTGACCACAGCCTTTTCATATACTATTTCTAGTCTGTGTTTGAAGTTCTCAATAAATCATCTGGTTTCAGTGAATTTGGGGCCCTGCCTAAGAAATTTTGATCCAGTTTATTGAGCCACACACAACAGATTTGCCATAAATAATAATGTTTTATTCATGGCTTTCCCCACTCAACTTAATAAAACATAAAAACAAATGATGGAATAAACATGGAAGAATAATAGTAAAAACTGAGTGAATTCTTACTATCCTAGCTAAAACAGTAATACAGAGTTACTATATTTCAAATGGGCTTATTGGTGTGAATGTGTGTGTATGCATGTGTGTGTGTACGTGTGTGTGTGGCATATAGTGTTTGTTTTCTCTGACACTCAACAGTTCAATCTTATTACATACAGATAGATCTCATATATTGCTGTTTATCTATCTTTTAAGTCTTCTTTTACTGATCAATCTGCTTAATTTGTGATTTTGTTGAAAGCAGTTAGCAAGTAAATATTTGATGGGGGCACTTACTTAATGGTTCTATAATATTATAAACTACAGTCACTGTTCTACCTTCAACCAAGGATGCTTTTCATTGTGTAGTTAGCATCCTTTTGGCTATACACAAAAATTAGAGAAAGACACAAATAAAATAGTTCATGGAGAGGAGAAGCAGATGCATGAAATTAACCTTATTTCCACTGTTCTATTTACTATCACAATGTGAGAAAACTGCATGTCAGAAAGAAGTGTCTTGGAAATAAAATCAAATATGATGTCTCTATTCTAAAGAAAGGGTGTGAAAGTTCTTTTCACCTGATTATTTGCATTGGTGCAAAAGATAAGCACTGTAGACTAGCTGAGAAGGGAAACTAAATGTCTAATAGTTTTTTCTTAATTTCGAGCTGTATTTCCTAAAATAAACAAATATCATATTTTATGGTGCCTAGGAGAAGGCTAATATATGGAAAGATTCAACAATTTTTATTAAGTGTGGATGTGTGGCTTTATTATTATTTATTATCAACTTGTGACTATCAGATTTCCTAACAGCAGCTTATCACCCACACTGTTTACCTGAAAAAGTGTGATTGATCTTTGGTATTAGTTACAAAAGGAAGGGTCCTAAGATTGTTCAAATCGCTATTACTCAGTGAGAGGTCGCCAGTCTGGCTGGGTGTCTCTTCCATGTAGACCTCCCTTCTCTCTGCAAGTTCTCTATACATGCACACAGTGGGCACACAGTATACAATGCGTACTGCTCTAAGAGTTGTACTTGGCTTTTGGCCACCATAGGACTCAGGGAAACGGATCCACAGGAGAATATCTCTCATCTGAAGCAAGGGTAGGACTTACATTTGCACACAGTATCTCTTGGTCACTTCCTACAAGTAAAAATATTTGGGAAGGAAAATAAAAACCAACATCAACTCATTAAATCCTCCCACAGGTCTACGAAGTAGAAAGGATAGATTGCTATTACATTTCACAGGTTAAAAAAAAACTGAGATTAAAAGAAGTTAAGTAATTATTCAAAGTCACCACATAGTCAATTTATTAGTTAGGCTTCCTGCAGGATAGAGGTCGCACACACACAAACTGGGTAATTGGGGAGAGTTTGATAAAGGAGCTATTTACAAAGTTGTGGGAAATGTTTAAGAAAAATAACAAGGAAGTGCACTATACATTGAGGCTCAGAACCATTTCTATCTCTCAACCTGAAAGGGTGAGAGTGAGAGAACAGTTCCTAAACCCCATGAGTGGGTCATCTAATAGGCCACGTGGCCTTCAGTAAAAGGCCACAGGTAATTTATGGTTATCTGAACAGGAAGAAGGTAAAGGAACAAACACCCTGGCCCCACTTTCCTCCTGCTCTTCAGTATCTGCTGCCTTCTATTGGCTAAAGTCAGAGGAAAATAAATGAGTCTAAAGATGCAGCCCATCTAAATCAGTTTCCTGAGACACAGAGCACCTATTAGGGAGCAGAGCTGGAATTCAGCTCTTTCCATTATATGTTACTGTCTCAACACAAGTTGTAGTCTCTGTGGACCAGTTACAATTTTATAGTTCCCTTAAGGCGAGAAGATGTATCTATCACATTTAGTTCCCTCCTTAAACAAAGGATTATCAGTTGATTTTCAGGCTACAAATGAAAATAGCAATGATCGTGATTAATATCTCTGAAGACAATAAAAATAACTTTGCTTCTAGATGGACAAAAATAATTGTTTCTTCTTTCTGATAGGAAGTATATGGCAGAGACTGATTGCCCAGTGATTTATTTGGAAATTACTTACTAGGCACTTATTTTAGACCCAATGCTGCATTAGATCTTTCAGGGAATGCAATGTATAAACCCAGCCCTTGAGAAGCTTAAAGCTAAAATGACACATATTATTGTCATGAAAGCTAAAAAAGCAAATCTGATTTCTATTTGATTTGTATCTACAATAGTTGTATCAGGGTATGTTAAGTCTTGTACTAAAAACAGTTGTTCTGTGGCCTTGTAAACTTGGGGAAAATGGAAATTAAACAGTTAATATGCCGCAGACCTTTTCAGGGCCTTAATTATGCTAATATACTTTGAAAGTCTTCAAAAGTACGTCACACTTTAAAAATTTATTTCCCAGAACACTTTCTGTCCATATGTGAAGTCTATGAAGACTAGATTCTAACCCCCAAAAAGTTTTTAATTTCTATGACCTCATGACAACTATTATTTTAAATTTTTGGTAGATCTTCTAGTCACAGAAACTTCTGATATTTTAGCTTTAGGTTATGTGTCCTCCAGGTTCTCTATCAGGTCATTTTGAACAAAACATGAAAGCTTAAATACAAAAGAAGAAGTGTCATTTAAAGCGAGAATTTTAACTTCTAAATGTACATAATCATCCTTTGACTTATGGCCTATAACCCTAAATTTTTATTTCTCAAATTTCTTAAAGTAGAAAATATCTGTATATAATTTTAAGAGTTCAAGGAATCCTGTTACTTTTATTATATTCAACTTTCTTTATAAAAGCTAAGTGATTAGTAGTAAATGACTACAATCGTTCTATAGTCATAAACATACAACTGCACAGACATGAACACACACACACATATATAATTTTTAGGATGTAGCCTGTTAATACTTTTCACTAGAATATGGATTTTTTTTTCTTTTCCTCTTTTCTTGACTTTCCTCTGGTTTTGCTCTGCAGCTCCATGAGGCTGACATAGCTCTAGGCTAAGCAGCCCTGAGTACAGGGTTCAAACAGCACATACATTGCCCCAAAGGTACAAACCCACATGGACAGCTTTACTAAAAGCTAATGGAAAGAAGAGTCAGAATCTGTTACTGTGAGGCCTTAGCCATTCATTAACTGATAGCAACATTGTTAAGGTCTTTTTAAAAATCAATGGATGTGAGATGGTGTGAGGTGCTGAAATAAGACTGGACTTGAGGATAAAGACAGAGTGTAGGTCTCAAATCTGCCCCAGATTAGTTGCACAGCTTTTGGGAAGTCACTTTACAAGGCTGGGCAGAGAGACAAGAGGGCATGCTAGGCAGCCCTTTCCAATTAATCCTCTAGAAATCTCTGTTTCCATTTATTTAGAGGAACAACTGAGTTCTGCTCAGGGGTACTGAAGAGAGGGAGAATCACTGTTGTGATTGCCCAGTGTGCAGATCTGCCAGTCTTCTTTGAAACAAGGAGACTAGTCTCCGTAATGGAAAGTTTAGAGGTCCTGAGTAGTTACTAACACCACTTGGTGGTCTTAATCTTTTCCTTTCCCCACTCCTAAACATTACAGGCAATTTAGTGCTAATGTTTTTTTATATCCCTACTACAACCCAAAGAAAAGTTTTCATAGAATTTCTTTCATTTGTTAAGATGTTCAATAATATTTTAGCACCGACATAACTTCTTAGCATCTGTTATGGATTAATGCTTCCAGATAATTGGTTGGTTGGTGAGAATTTACTCAATTTTTTCAAATTAAAGCAAATTTTCTTATTTTCCAGATACAACAGTTAGATGAGACCAATAGTTACTAAATCTGAAAATCAGAATAATCTAAGGAGACATTTTAAAAAACGTAGGTGCTCTCCTTTCATTCTAGACAGACCAAATTAGATTTCAGAATTATATCTATTCATATATATATACACACACACACACACACACATATATATACATATAATTCATCCTTTAAATGACACTTCTGTTGCATTTAAGCTTTTATATTTTGTTCCAAATGACCTTATAAAGACCCTGGAAGACACATAACCAAGTAATTTGTGATGGCTTCTTAGGTCTAAAGACTGAGACCCAGAAATGAATGACATCAAATTGACTAGATAGTGAATAAATGCATTATTGTGTTGCACAAGGAGATTTTATTTCTCAGCAGAAACTTCATTACTGCTTTAAGGAATTCAAAGCAGTCATCATTACCCTTCTTTTACATAGGAGGACTCAGAAAGCTAGAGAAGGTAAGGGACTTGTGAAGGGTCATTAGCATTGGATGAGGATGCAGAGCTTCTGATTTCTAGTGCAATGATCTTTAAATTATAGCAACTCTTATCAGTGAAAGAATACTGAAGAAGGGGGCTTTAAATGTCAGTATCAACTCATTAATGCTTTTCCCTTCCCTCAATTCTAGGCCAAGAGAAAAAATGACTTCTTCTGGATATGCTGTGGTTTTCTTCTTTAAATGAGCCCATTAAAATGGTCCTCTCCTCTATCTGCCTAACTAGTCTCTCTCTTGGTTCTCAGTTGATGAAATAACGTGCACTACTTAAGATTCATATTTCCTTTCTAACTATGCCTTGAAGGAGCGGGATTAACTTTCTCAGCTTCTTCCCCAGCAGTAAACTCTAATTGGCTGACAGCTTGCTCAGACAAACACACAGCCCCTGAGGGCTTTTATGGTAAAAGAAAAGAAAACATGGTCACAGATCCACCCTTTCTCAATGCATTTCTCCCACAAACTATAAAAATAGGACTGCCTCAAGAAACTGAAACAAAGATGTTTGCTACTGGCCAATAAAATTTGAAAATGACCCAGTATCATTTCTTTTTCTTGGAATGTTCTCTCTATTGTCCCATATAAGAATATATTTTCAACTTTGTAAATTCCAGTGTATGAACATATATATAATGCCCTGATGAATCACCCCAGCCAGAAACCTACAACTGTCTCAAAACTAACCTCTCATATCCTTCTTATGGGTTTGCCTTTATCTTGCCAGTGTCTGCTGGAGACGTTGCTAATCCTCTTCTCAACTTCCACTATATTCCACTTATACCATATAGGAACAATGGATTTTGACAAGAACTGACCCATCCACTAATGCAGTCTCATGTGCATGGCTGTTGATTGGTTCAGATAACTCAAGCTGTGGTATGACTTTCCCTAGCATAGAAGTATAGGATAGGGTGGTTTAACCAGCCTAAAGTCCAATACTTTGTCCAGGAATTTGGCAGAAAAATGCTATCTTTCTGAAGAGTGTGGATTTCAGAAGGCTAAACTGCGGTAACCATTTTACTATCACAAGTAAAGCCATCCTGCAGATGAAGCAAGCAGAATGGAAAGGGCAGAAACAAAAATTTACATGGACATAGTGCCAGAGTTATTTCTTACTACAGTTTTTACCATGATAGAATGTATCTGAAATACCATTCAGATCTGGGATTTGTCATTTCTATTTTCTATTAAGCCAAGTCTCAAAAAGGGTTTTAAGACTGATTACTAAGGAGATAGATGAAGAGGATGTCATAGGTTTCAGCAAGGTTTTTAGCAAAGTCTCTCATAAAGCTTGTACATCCTGTGGAAAAAGATAGTTTGAGGGAATATCATTGAAATGCAGAAATCTCCAGTCCTGTGTCACAGGGCTCTGGGATATCCAAAATTATTGTAACTGGTTGGAGTCAAGAAAGAGAAAACATGCTTAGCAAATTTGCAGACATAATTTATAATTATCTCTATAGTCTAGAATGAATAAAAAAGGTAAACTTGAACACACATATAGTAAAGTTTCGCATTTTAATAGTGTTTAAATAAGGATAAATGGGCATAGTAAACAATAATTCAATGAAAAATTCCTGTGGGTTTAGTTGACTACAAATTTCATACGAACCCATAGTGTGACATACCTATTTAAAAAGCTAAGACAATTTTAATGCTGTATTTAATAGTAGTATAATGTCTACTCCAAGAAAATAAAGACCAATTGTGCTTTTCTAGGGCTTAGTTAATATTTGGAGTTGCACATTCCATTTTGACATTTTATCAGTTAGGTCACTTAAGAAATAGTTACACATTGGAATTGCCAGAATTGTGAAGTGTCACATTAAAATTATTTAAAGTAACCAGGAGTTTTTAGTCTGGAAAAGTGAAGATTGGTGGATGCCAAAACAGCAATCTTTACACATTTATTCATTAATTCAATAAACAAATATGTTTTCAACAATTAAAAAATGACTAAAAATGTGAGAGGTACTGGAGATACAAACATGGACAAGAACTGAAGATACAGTTTAGTGAAAGACAAAGACACAAGAATGAGAAACTATAATGCAGTGAGATGTCTACACTACCATAAAAGCATCAGTAATGGAGCCACTAAAGTAGGGTCACTGGCCCCTAATTTGAGTCTGGAAGAAAGAATATGAGGTTCCCTAGGCAGAGAGAAAAATATTTTAAGAAGATAAATAGCAAGTTTAAGGCAAAAGATAAAAACCCCACATAGCCCTTTCTGACCAGACCATTGAAAAAACTTGAGAGAATAAGAAGAGGGAACTTGAAAGAGAAGTAGAGACTCCATTATTTAATTGAGATAATTTGATTGGGATGTAAAAAATGGATCAGAATCCTAGGGGGATTTATTAGAGAGAATAAATGATTAAGAAGAAACAATCCAACTTTGAAAATAAGAAAAATGAGGAAGATATAACTCCATTAATAAAACATCATGATATTTTGGAAAGAATAGCCACATTAACAGAACAAAAGAAGTCCTAGAAACATATTCAAGCATATATAAAAGATGGTATATGAAAAAAGAAAATTCCAAGTGTGGGATAAAACAGTAGTTCAATAAATGAACAAAAGTTTCTGAGATTATTGGTTAAATGTTTGGGAAAAATTAAGTTAGGACTCAATGTTATATGTCCTAATAAATTCCAAATGATTCAACAATTTGAATATAAACACATGAAATCCTAAAATAACTAAAATATACATACATAACTACTTCAGAGTAAGAAAGGTTTTCTGAGCATAAATCCAAAAGAACAAAATAAAGAGACTGTAAAGGTTTATTTGTATATGTTTGGTTTATTACAAAGAAGGAGGAGGAGAAGAAGTAGAAGAATAAGAGGAAAAGAAAAATAATCATTAAGTGATATATGTTCTACTTTCCATGCAACTACATTCATCTGCACTCAAATTCCTTTTTTTCT
This sequence comes from Rhinopithecus bieti, assembly GCF_001698545.2. Classification (NCBI taxonomy): domain Eukaryota; kingdom Metazoa; phylum Chordata; class Mammalia; order Primates; family Cercopithecidae; genus Rhinopithecus; species Rhinopithecus bieti. Next base: position 730,234 of record NW_016807417.1, on the reverse strand, counting down.
TTCATTTCTTATTTCAGTAAATTGCATCATCCACCTAGTTACTCAAATCAAATACATACAAATTATCCTTGACTCTCCCCTTTTCTGTTTTTCCATATACAAACTGTCAACAAATATTGTCCACTTTACCAGTGAAAATAGATTCCAAGTCCATTTCCATTCCTTCATTGGCCTCCATATCTCTATTTCTTTCCATTTATCTTGCATTCACCTTGATGCAAATGACCATCTCTCAGATTCCTGTATTGCTTCCTGAATAATTTTCCTGTTATCAATAGTTAGTGCTTTAAGATCCATTCTCCAGTAGCAAGTGGTTAAAATGCTATAGTGATGTTCATCATTCACTTACCTAATATTTATTGAGAACCTGTTATGTGCCAGGATTACACTGGGAGTTGCCAAAGAAGTCAATAAAACAACTAAAATTTATGCCTTCGTGGAACTGACGTTCTAGTAGGAGCAGAGGGTGAAGTAAGGCAATGAAAACATTAGTCAAGTCATATTTTGGAAGCTAAGAACTATGGTACAATATAAAACAGGAAAGGAGTGTAGGGACTATCTGGCTAGTCGTCTTCTGCAGATGTATGCTTGGTGTACTGCATAGAAGCATGGCAGAAGTGATGAAAGGGGTTAAAATGCCAGGGAGGTAAATTTTCTGATTCTTCTCTCCAGATGGGGCTCCTTTTTCAAACACATCTGCCCATAGTGAATATCTTTTTCTAATGTACTGAAAAGCACAGTTAATGGGCCATATAGACGTGTTTTTTGTTTGTTTTGTTTTGTTTTGTTTTTGAGATGGAGTCTCCCTCTGTCACCCAGGCTGGTGTGCAGTGGTGAGACCTCAGCTCACTGCAACCTCCGACTCCCTGGTTCAAGCAATTCTCCTGCCTCAGCCTCCTGAATAACTGGGACTACAGGCGCATGCCACAATGCCTGGCTAATTTTTGGTATTTTTAGTAGAGATGGGGTTTCACCGTGTTAGTCAGAATGGTCTCAATCTCCTGACCTCATGATCCGCCCACCTCGGCCTCCCAAAGTGCTAGGATTACAGGTGTGAGCCACCACACCCGGCCAGTGGTTTTGTTTTAAGAGGATCACCGGATGACATGTTAAGAACAGAGTGCAAGGATGGAAGAAGGGGTGTAATTTATGAGATTATTATAAAATTCCAGATGAAAAGCTACGAAGGCTTGAATAGGACTACAGTGGTAGAATCTACTAGAAGTGGTCAGATTCTGGATATATTTTCAAGACAGAGGAAATAGAAAATTTGCTGTTGGATTGCATATGGAAAATTCCAAATCTAATCACCTTCTTTTTGCCAATAGAGCCATATTGAATTTGAGCTTTCCAACTCTTTAAACATAATCTCCATGCATTCTCCAAGATGCTCACAAAACTTCAAATACATAGCCTTTCTTTTTTGCCCTTAGAGCATCCAAGCCCATTCTCAATCCAAGGCCTTGGAACTGGCTCATTTGCTGTTTTCTACAACAAATCCCTCTTCTCCCAGATCTTTCTATGGCTTACTCATTCTCATTAGTCAAGGAGTCCAAACGTCACCTTGCACACGGATGCGATCTCTGTCCATTCTATGTAAAATATCACTTACAGACCTTCACCACACATTTTACTGATTCATTATGTATACATAATTTATCACTGTAACTAATAAGTAATTACTTATTTATGTATTGTCAATTTTATTACAATGTAAGATCCATGGAATTAGAAACATTATCTTGACCTAAAATATTGTCCAAGTAACAGTGGACGTTCAATAAACATTTGTTGCTTTAATTGGATTACCGCAGAGCATTCAGACATTTACTTTAGAACTCCCATTGTCTTTAATATGTTCGACTACTACTCCCAAATCAAAATTCTCCCCTTTTTGAAAGAACTTTAATGCTAGTAAAGGGGGTTTACATTGCACAAAGTTATAGAAAAGATGAAAGTTTCTTAGATTCCTGTACTCCATTCCCTCTAGAGATGCCTAGGGCATATAAGTGGGGATAATGGTAGCTATTCATTTTCAGTTTTCAAATGCTGCACTCTTTACAATTATTGTGGAAATTATCTTAAATTGATAATGCTCAGTAGTGTCAGAGATTATAAAAAATTAGGAAGATGAAGATAAAACAAGCTTACATTAATCAGAGGTGATCATTCAGAATGAAGTATGTTAGTTCCAAATCGATAATATATTATTTTGCTATCACATACGGAACATCAGTTATGTACATGAAGTGTACATAATTGTCTATTTATAAGTCCTGCCTAGGGGCAGTTTAATTCTATTGCCAAGCTGCTAGAAATTCAATTGATGCAGCGCAAATTAATGGTCAATGCTAATAATACAAAGTTTATGAGATTCAGATCCAAAACAGAGGCTGTTACAAATAACATTTCAATTATTAGTTCTCCTGGTGGTCTTTAATAAAAGGGATAAAATAGTTATCATTCTAAAGCCCTGGTTAGGTTCAAATTCTCTTAATTTGCCTGAATCAAAGATGTTGCAGAAATTTATAGTATACTTCTTTATGTGAATATCTCAGTTATTTCAAATTCTTTTGTGTGCTAATTGATACGTAGGAAAGCAATTTCAAATAATAAGCCATTCTTCAGATAACCACAGTAAAATCGCAGTTTGAGCTTATTCCTTTCTACTCTGTTCCCAAAGCAACACAGTCACATTGAGATTCCTAAAATCTTTACCTTAGAAAACGACGCGTGAGCCAACAGTGGCTAGAAATACAGGGTCAAACTGTGTTTTAGTAAACTCAGAAAAAAAGCCACTCAAAATATAGAGTCAAGGTGAACTTTGAAAGATTTCATTTGAATTCCTACAAATACTTAGCAAAGTCTGTATGAGTGAGCAAGGAGATAATAATATATATTCAACTGTGAAAGCTGAGAAAGATGGGAAACTGTGACAGAGAGAAATGGACTCATTCTGCAATCATCTAAATGTGGCCTTCCTTTCTGGGTGTTTCCATCCCACTATCCCAGTCTCTAACCCATATTTTACTGCAAACGTCTTTTACCTTCTCTCTGCTACTCTTACCTTCTTAAAATCCATTATCCTTCCTTAGACCAAAAAAATCTGTTATGTTGAATCACATGAAATTGCCATCTAGACATCATCTTCTAAAAGAAACTTGTCTTAAAACCAAGGTTTGACTATTCTGGGCTTCCTTCTATATTAGCAGTCACCATATTCTATTGGAATGACATATTCACATCCCTCTCTCTCTCTCACTAGACTCAAGGACAGGAGCTGTCCTATTCACATAGTATCCCAATGCCTAGCAGAATGCCTGGCCTAGAATGAATACTCAAAAACATCAGGTATATTGAACTGATATAGAATAAGTTTTAATTTTAAAATTTATTATTTTGATTTGTTTTCAAAATTTCCCAACCATGAACATAGACATGGAGCTTGGGATTAGAATGCCCTCCAAATTTATATACACTTCTGGGAGAATGTTTTAAATATGACAGTCTTTTTAGCATAGAGTGGTCTAGTTCTACAAATTTTATTAAATATATATATTTTAGTATTATTAAAATACATTGGGCCAGGTGCAGTGGCTCATGCCTGTAAGCCCAGCACTTTGGGAAGCCAAGGCAGGCAGATGGTTTGAGCCCAGGAATTCGAGACCAGCCTCAACAACATGGGGAAACCCCAACTCTACAAAAAAAATAGAAAAATAGTCAGGCATGGTGGCATCTGCCTGTGGTCCTAGCTACTTGGGAGGCTGAGGTGGGAGGATCACCTGAGTGTGAGCCTGGAAAGTAGAGGCTGCAGTGAGCTGTTTTCATGCCGCTACACTCCAGCCTGGGCGACAGAATGAGGCACTGTCTTAAAAAAAAATGAGTTCAAAATTTTGTAAGATCTCACAACTGTCACTGCTTGTTCCTGTTCATTTCCAAAGTAGTTTCACTATAGGATGTTTGTGTTTCATTTTCACTTCTATCATTACCCGAAGAGAATAGGGACTTTGTTAAAACTTATGACAATGAAAATACATATTATGAAAGGTCTTTTATTCTTAGAATCTAAAGACAGATAGAAGACTTAAAAGATAGGCTTTTGTGTTTACTTACACCATGATAATTGTGTGATTAAGACTGGGGCTCAAGCAGGATAGGAACATCTTGAAAAGGAGGATCTTCTTATTTTTCATAGACTACCATCCAACTCTAGTCTGGGTGACTTCTCTTCTATTGCACACCTTCAGTTTCCCATTGAATGTGGTATAATATCAGCTCAACTTTTCATAGAGCACTACATGATTTTTGTGAGTCCCTAGAGTCAGCTATTGACTTGTAAGTCTCCATAAAGGTCTACAAAGCATCAGCTACTCTTGAACAAAAAGCATTGTACATCCAGTGTCCCTGGAGAATGACTGCATAAACAAACCTCTCCTGGAGATGAGCATGCAATTGAAATACAATTTGCACCTGGTGGCAAAAGTTGCAAAAAGTCAATACTTGATGAGGGAGAACTTTTTAAAATCCTTGAAACAGCAGAGTGGCTCAAGGCTATTTGTTGTATTTGCAATAAAAGTGTAATCCAGTGTAATATGCAGGTAGTTACCAACTAGAGAAAACCAGCTGTGATACTATTGAACAACATCCCTCTCTCCCACCAAATGAGCTGTTAAGAGAACAAATAGAAGTGGTAAAGGACTAATAAGAATTTTGGGAAAAAAAAACTTCAGGAAAGGTTACATATTAGAGTTATACTAGAAGCTGTAACGATTACAGAAATCTTGGTGGTTCTACAGTGTGCATTTCAGATACTTAATTCTAGGTTTGGGAGATGCCTGAAGAGGAAAAGCTATGTGCTGAAAGAAACTTCAGTAGAGAAACACTAAGCCATACAAAACTTATTTATTTAAAAAAATTGGAAGCAAGCATGTTTGTTAAAAATACTGCATTTTGTGTTTTTATAAACCTTATGTTACTACCATCTGTAACACACTTTCCTGGAATCTAGCTGGTTTAATGTGGAGCTGATGTTAGTTCACTACATGAATTTTCACACAGAACACTCTCTTATTTGTAGTTATGGTTTCTGGCTAATATATTATTATTCCATACAAAATAATAGAAAAGATATATTGTTCCTTAAAATCTCCAGCACTTTCAGAAGTAGGGTTTGTTCAATGAGCGTCTAAAAGGATTGGAAATGATTAGATAGCTGAAAGAATAAAGAAAACCTACAGTCTTAAATTCATGTTAAATTTTTAACATTTATTTAAGAGATAGTGATTCAAAATGTTTTTTAAAATTTTTCTGCTTCCTCTGATGCTTATAATTTCTGTTTCTGAAATCTCAAGGCAATGAAGACACTTTTATTTTATCATTGAGAATACACAGCAGAGTCCTTTTAACCAGTTAAATTGGAAATTGTTTTCTCTTAGCTAATTGATTACCAGCTAATATTTTCTTTAAATTTGGCTTCTTTTTAAAAATTGTGTAAGATGTATTAAAATAAAAACTCAATATAGAACTTCTGGAATTGGAACATTCTCTGATCCAGAAAATAATCAAAGAAGGTTCAAGATGTAGAACTCAAATAATTTAAATATGGTTTCTCTGACAAAGGTAGAACAGTAGGGAAGTAGAGTTGATTCGGATATATAGATAATAAGCTCAACGTGGACATACTGAGTTTGAGATTTGGGTGGGATTTTCAAGTGTAAATATCTCAAAGGTATTTGAAACATGAACCTAGAAATGAGCCTAGAAAGCAGAAGTGACAATCTTGGTTCTACTTATTAGTATAAACATAAAAGTCAGAACCCTGAGGAGAAAAGAGCTTTCCTCTTTTCTGGATAGAGAAGGTATGTGACATACACCTCTGTGTTGGGTAGAGATGTATGCGAAGGAAAGAAAAGCAAGATATTAAGGCTGAATCTTACAGAATGTGCACAATTAAAAGATACTAAGAGGAAATGAAAGTATAAGAAATTTTAGAGAGAGAAAACCTGGTGGCTGCTCTGAAAACCATTGATAAAAATATTTCAAGGAAAGGACAGCCATTATCAGTATCTAAAGGAGAAATCAGTGGAATGAAGGGAGAAAACAATTAGAGTAAATTAGAATTTGTTAATAATAATCAAGAATCTTTCAGTAAAATAGTGGGCGTTTTCCTTTCTTTCAAACAAAAATGGCTGAGTAGATGTCATGAATTTGTTAACAGCAGATGTCTTCTCTAGAAAATACACGGAGAGGAAAAAAATGTCACTTGTTATAATTTCTGCCTTTTCTTGTTAGAAAAAATTTATTTTTTGACATTTATTGGTAAATCATTTGTAACATAAGTCTTATCTTGACTGATTCCACTTTAAAAGATAAGTGTAACTATCTGGTTCAAACGTTATTTGAAACTAAGACACAACTTTTAAAACATTTTTTATTCAAACAAATTATAAGTAAGTGATAAAATTGGTACAGCTAGAACATAGAATAAGCTTTATGAGGCTGAATTTGTCCAGTTTTTGAGAGGAAGTAATTAATTAATATTTTGTGTGAAAAAGTAACGAGCAGGTTGTTGAATTTATGTTTTTAAAAAAGTAAAGAATTCATGGCTTCAGATAATATGACTAAACTTTTTTAAATGAGACCAAGTGATGACATTTGACAGAAGAAATATATTTTCTTCTGAAAATGTCAATTTTCCTTTAGCTTCTTTTCATGTCATATTGGCTTTTATATCATTGTTAATCATTTTTAACTCATGAAAAGTACCTGGTGCTAACGTTTTAAAACTCTAGCTTTAAAAGAAGTAAGACATCTTAACATTAGTTCTGGTTTCTTGAGACTAAAAGATGCAGTGGAAATGATTTTTTTCACATCTCCCTTGCATACATTTTTCCAAAGAAACTGTAAGTAATCCATATTTCAGTTAGTGCTTTATAATGTAGTTTAGTATGTATGTCTTATTCTAATATTTTAACTTTTGAAAGCCCTGAGCTTGTTCTTCCTGTATAATGTTCTGCAAAAGTATCAATAATTTTCAAAGAACTACTCAGAAACTGGATTTTATGTTAATTGATGCATACTTCCATCATTCCACTTGACTACAGGCCCCTTGAGAAATGCTGTATCTTTCATTTATATATGCTCAAAGGCATACCCAATGCTTGGGTGGAATATAATAAGGGATCAATTAATAGTTGCTGAGCAAATCAATGGATCACACACACACACACACACATATGGGAGGTGTTTGTGAGTGTGTATATATAGATATCCTATGAATATTTCTATGGCTATAACTCAGTGTTACATGAGGATTTTATTAAATGTTAATTCAATTTAATTAAACAATCTAATTAAAAAGTATCACATAACACCACTTTCCCTTCTTAACTCTCAAACCAAATCCCCCTACTTTTACCCCACAACACAATATACTTTCTTCATTTAATTTTCAATCCTTATTGTGCTTATTTGATATTCCAGTTAGTTTATTTAATTCAACATATCTGGAGCAATTTGTAAATACTTACTATAATCTTTATTGAACTCTGAAGATATTCCAACACCCAAATACAGTGAAACCTGAACAAGGGATTAGCCAGAGAAACTTAGGTTGGGATCGCTGATCTTCTAGGAAGTAGGTTTTACCCCCTTGATCCTCAGTCTCTTCATCTGCATACATGAGATTGTATGTGTTCTTCTCAAACTCCATTATTATATCAAGATTGAAGATAATAAGGGTAAAATTATCAGTAGAGATTTTGCTATAAGCTTAATAAAAACTGAATTTAACTGCACCCTATCTATATTTTACAAGCCCGACTTTTACTTTGTTCTTTAAGTGGAAAAGTTTTGGATGCAATATCTTCTGAAATATTCTTTATAATTTAGCCCGCATGTATTTGATAAATGACTTATGTTTCTAATACTAATTATGGCCAGAGACAATGTTATGGATGATGGTTTCAGATTTGAAAACAAATCATATAATGTGTAACCTCCAAATAGGTTTATCTTTTCAAAAGAATAAATGACTTTTAAAGTTCTATTGGTTTGCTTGTCTTGGAATGCATAGATTTATATTTGTTCTTGTCTTTCTAAATAGAGGTCTTATAATACAAGTTAGCATCATGTTCAGAAAGAATTTTAAGTATCATATGGCTGTCTAGCGCTTTCAACTTCCTTAAATACGCTTTCACGCTTATTAACTCATTTCATTTTCCCAAAAAGTCATGGGAACTAAATAGAACAAATATTACTTTTGTTGTTTGTGTGATGGGGAGAAGTAAACATACTGCATATGAATAATTGCTTAGAGCAAAGCAGGAAGGGGGACATCTTTTGATCTGCAGACCTTCAGTCTTGGATCCTCAGCACTACTTCCAGCTGAAATTAGCCTGGGTTTTAGAATCAGTTTTCTTATAGAAGTGGTGTAGATGAAGTGTACAGAGAGAAGAACGTAAGAGTTGAAGAACATGAGACCTTGGGGGAGTTTCTACAAACAAGGGAAGTCCAATAGTTATTGAGGAGGCACCGAAGGTTATTATGCCAGGGACCATGATATATGAAGCTACTCATTTTTATACATACACAAGAAAGGTCTGGGAATTTTCTTGGTGACAATATTGGTGGACTAGATATTTATATGTGACTAATCTGTCTTCAAATAGTGGTTTTACCATAAGAGATGTACTTTCTCTTTTGAATAGCTATAAATATACTATTATCCTTATATTAAAGGATACATTATTGTGCACTTCAAAATATGTTAAAAGATAGATCTTATGTTAAGTGTTCTTATTGCCTCTGCACCCAACACAAAATACAAACAAAAAACAAGAGGACAGTTTTGGATGTGGTGAATATATTTAGTACCTTCATTGTAGTACATGGCTCTAAGCTCATCAAAATATTGCACTAAATATGTGCAACTTGTCGTGCATAAATGATGCTGTATTAAAACTTTAAAAAGAACACTACTGTCATAAAATTTTTCAGAAGAAAATATCAAGCATGTTTATCCAGAGTATTCTCTGCTTTGCTCTACAAAAATAATACAACCAGCTTAACCAAAGTTGACAGCAGCACAGTAGGTCTTGGCTATCCAAAAGTTTAGAGCTGGCTATTGAATCAGTTCCTGGAGGTTGCTTATGTAAAGCTCATTGCAACAGCAGCCCATGAACTTTACACTTCATTGTGCAAAAGTCTATTTGGAAATGTTAAGCCTTTGGCAAGGACATAGGATCTATAAATCATCTTTGCATGGTTTAGAAATTCTTGTACATGAACAGAACCAATAACAACACTGTGTGCCATATTTTCAGCATCAAGACTGCATTCCATTAAAGGAAATTGCCATGTCCAGATCCTGCAGGGACCAATATTTAAGTTTCTGTCACATAAAATAGAATGTTGACAGTTTCAACAATTTTACTGTGAAAATATCTGGGATGAAGAGTGAGCAATTAACATTATCAAAATTAGAAAAGAGATTTTGACCTAGTAGTATTTTCCTCTTTCATCACTGTAATCAACGGAATTGGCTTTTCAATGTTTATAAATGTCTATGTTACATGTTGTGACAAATATCTACCTTTCATATATCACCATCTGGAGGGGTGAAAAAAAAAAAACATGGACTTTGGCACATATACTGGCATTTTGATCATGGCTTTATGTCACCATTTATTCAGGACAGACTTGCTGAGCACTTACTATTAGTCAGGCACTGTTCCAGCTATCAAAATTACAAGGATGAGCACTGAGACACTGTTTAGTGGGGAAGATATACATTAAACAAAATAATTTCACAAATAATTTATAATTTAAATGTGAGTAATGATTTCAAGGACGGGCAACTATAAGGAGACCTAAGATAGACACAATTCTGGGGGATGGAGGCAAGGGTTGCCAGATAAGTTTCAGAATGTCCAGTAACATCTGAAATCACAATCATTAACAAATGATTTTTAGTGTAAATATGTTCAGAATACTGCATGGGAAATGCTTTTACTAAATAAAATATATATACACACACGTATATACACGCACACATATATATATACACACACATATACATTTATACATATAAGTGAAAATATATTTATATCTTTTTTCTTAAATTTGCCAGTGCCAGGTAGGGAGTGCTGATCTTTAGTCCTAAGGGGCGTCAGGAAAGGCCTCCCTGAAGAAGAAACATTTAAACCGACACACGCTAAGGCATGAATGGCGAGTAGAACATAAAGAAGGAAGGGAAAAGAATATTCCAAATATATGAAGTTTTGGATTGGAAAATTGTAAATATACAGAACGACTCATTGTTTTTCGGAGGCAGAGAGAAGACTGGGCATGGACGCTTAGTGTGTTAGAGGGCAAAGCCAGTAGAAAGTGTACTGCAAAGGCCCGCATGGCTCCGTCATCCGGGGCTTTTCATACCTTACGCTGACCCACCTGACTTCTCTGATCCTCAGTTTCCACATATGGATGCTAAGACAATACATTCCTCCAAGGCAGATTTGGAGAATTAACCTGAGAAATGTAAGTGTAAGACTGGGTATAGAACCCTAGCTGACTCTTTTCTCTTTCTTGCTGTAACTCACCTGACTACCTTTGGAGGTTTTTGTATGGTTTTGTGAGAGATATTTTCCACTTGCTTTAATATTTCCCCAACTTAAGGAGTGACATTTAAAGATATCCTCTCCTTTGTATTTTAGTTGCATGATGTGTTACTGTATTAAATCTAAACTTAAGAACAATTTTGCCAGTGGGCATCTACATATCTTGGAAGTGATTATTTCTCAGTTCTCCACTTTCTTTCAAGAAAATATCTCATTCACTGATAATACAAGACCCAAATAACTTTCTCCTCTTTTTCTATCATACTGAGACTTTTAAATGCATTCTTTTTCAAGGGTTATTTGGGAGACCACCTTGAAATACTTTCTATGGTTTTAAGCTAGAACGGGATCATACTGGGGGGAAAATCGCCTTTCCTGGTAGCCTGGCCTCCTCCCCTCAACTGCTGGCCACCCCAGAGACAACTTCTGTCCAGTGCTCTGACATGCTGATATTGAGTGAGTAAGTCGGCCTGGGAGTGGCAGCACTGGGCCAGAACTCTCAGTGATGAATGTCAGCACAGCGGCCGCAGTCTTTCTGCCAGACAGGAGGCTAACAGGCAAACGGCAGGGAGTTCACAAGCTTGGAGGGGCTTGTTAGACAGAGTTCAAAATTCTGGTGAACATCTCTCTGCCACTCCACAGAACAGCTGCAGCCTCAACAGTGGGAGTCTTCGCACTGATTTTTCCAAAAGCTCCCCCTCAAGAATGTAGTGTCATAGTACACTGTTAAATGTTCTAAATTATAGTATATTGCTATCCATCATACTCTACCCTCACCATTTGTTGCGAAGTTGCTAATTTGGCTAGAGATGATTTCACTTATCAGAATGAATTTTCTCTCATTTTCTTCTTTCTGAGAATTTGTCAGCTTTCTGCTTGCAGAACTTCTGTGTGAAACTCAAACACAGTCCTTGCTTTAGCCCAACTTAGGTATTAGTCACTTTAAATTATTTCATACTGAGAAGTAAGTGATGTCTCGAGAAAATAGATTCTAAAATGTAGTTTATATGCAAGCGATCTACTTATAAAAATATTTCATCCATTGAATATTAAGATTTTCTTATTCAACTGTTAAGTTTTGAGAATCTAACAGTGTCTGTTGCAGGCACTGGTGCTAAAACAGTGAACAAGACAAATTCTTTGCCTTTCTATAGCTTGCATTCTACTAGAGACAAACTTTAAGTCTGCAAATAAACAAGACAAATAATTTCAGGTAGTAATAGATGCTATAAATTAAAATAAAAGCAAAATATATGCTATGGTGTGAATGTGTCTCCCAAAATTCATGTGTTGGAAACTTGATCCCCAATGAGACAGTGTTAGGAGGTGGGGTCTGTTGGGAGGTGTCTGGGTCATGGGGGCTCTGCCCTAATGAATAGATTAATGTCATCATAGAAAGAGCTTGAGAGAGTGGGTTTGTGCTCTTGCCCTTCTGCTACTCACCATGCGACGACATTGCAAGGATGTTTTTGCCAGATGCTGGCACCTTAATCGTGGACTTTCCAGCCTCCAGAATGGTGAGAAAATAAATTTCCATTTATTATAAATTACCTAGTCCCAGGTATTCTGTTATAGCAGCATAAACCAGACTGAGGCAATAAGGAAACCCTGTTGGGGAAGTGGAGAGGGCAGTGTTTCTGATAGGGTAGTCAGGGAGAGGGGCCAAGGGTTCAACACTGGGACTGAGCTCTGAAGGCAAGGATATGCCAGTGGCACCTACAAGTCTGGGATGTTTGAAAGATTAACATGAGGAATGTACATATAAGAACGGGCGCAGGCCGCGCGTGGTGGCTCATGGCTGTAATCCCAGCACTTTGGGAGGCCGAGGCAGATGGATCACTTGAGGTCAGGAGTTTAAGACCAGCCTGGACAACATAGTGAAACCCTTTCTCTACCAAAAATACAAAAAATTAGCCAGGTGTTGTGGTGCACACCTGTAATCTCAGGTACTCAGGAGGTTGAGGAGTGAGAATTGCTTGAACCCAGGGAACGGAGGTTGCAGTGAGCCGAAATCATGCCACTGCACTCCAACCTGGGCAACAGAGAGAGTTCTGTCAAAACAAAACAAAACAAAAAAAAAAGGGGTGCAGAGCTGACACCAAAGAAACATTTGTTGATATATTTTTTTTCTCATAATGTTCATGCTAGTTATGTAAGGGTGAAGAGGATTCTAGGCACAAAGACAGCAGATATAAGCTTTTAAGCAGTGGTACGAGTTGGGTTCTCCAGGAACCAGTCTTTGAGAAAGCAATTAATGTGCAAAAATTGCATTAGTGAGTACTATTAAGAAACCTGTAGAAGAGAGGAGAGGGATGCAGGTGTGAGCAGAGGGAGAAGTCAGGCCACGATGAAGCCTCAATGGGAAATTCAGCTGACCTCCCTGAAGGGAGATCTAAAGGTTCAATGAACCTTCAGAGCTGTTGTGCATTAGGGGACGAGGGCTAGGCCTTTATTTCCTCCTGTAGGTCAGTCATTTGATGCAAGCAACCCAATAAAGAGAATGTGACCCTTTTGGACAAGGCAGCTCTCTTCAGCCGAGGGAATTCACTAAGAGCTGAGCACAGGGAAATAATTCTCCATGGACTTCTCACCTTTCTGGATTAGCAGAGTACAAAACAGAGTCTACTCAGAGGTTTAAGCAATTAAATATCATTTTGGGAACTCCTAGATTACTTTTGATCAGACATTCAAATTCGACTTATGCTAACTAAGATTTTGTTTCCTTCCTTGGTTATAATAATGGGAAGATTTTGAGGTGCCAAATGTGAACCATGTATAAATGCAGTATTAATTCAACCAAACAAATATTTTTTGAAATGTTTGTATGTGTTTCTCTCAAAGAGCTTAAAAACCACTAGAAGAAGCAGATACAGAGCCAACTTGCTATGATCTATCATACAAGATCAAGTGAAGGCAAGATGAAGTAGTAAATAACAACAAAATATTTCAAAATTCAAAGTATAGAATATATCTTTAAATGAAAGATAGTGTAATTAAATAGAGAAAATGTTAAAATGTGGAAGACATCCTTTAAGTAGAATCTTGATGCATTGGAATGGGGGAAACCTTTTAAGCTGAGTCCAACAGGTGAGCCGGCCTGAAGGCGTAGAGTGATTGATGGTCAGTAGGCTGGATGGCTGGAGAGACAGGCTATGGAGGGATATATTGAGAGGCAGGATGGAAAAGATAATTAATACTTGGAATGTTGCAGGTGTTGAATCCCCTACTAAAAAATTTAGACTTGATATTTTTTAGAGTAGTGTCTCAAAATGTGGCTCATGGGATGCCTGCATTAAGACCATGTGGGATGCTTGTTAAAAATTCAGATTCCCATACTCCATCCTATACTTTCTGAATCAGAATTTCTGGGGCTAGCTCCCCAAAGTCTGTAGTTTTTACAAGCTTCCTACTACAGCTAGAAAATCTCTGCTCTGTACAATGAGAAACTATGGAAAACTCAGTTCTCTGCCTCTCTCTCTATAGCATTTGCATGGGATTCCAGGAATTAGGGCCCCAAAGTGTTTCATTTGAAAAAATAAGTTAGTAATTTAATATGCTCATCTTCCATTTGCCCATTTCCATTGATGTATAACATTCCAATACTTTTCTCTTCTTTCCAAAAAATTACTTACTTTTATGAGACGCTGAGAAATTGTTGTCAGTCCTGTAGTTACTATTCTCTAGTCTTAGTGGAGCACTTTCCAGTCTTCCAATCATAAGAATTATTTTACAGTAGAATAAAAGAGGCATCCTCGGGGCCCTTGGAGACTGTTTTCTGAGTTGCAGGCGTAGCAGGGAGTTGATTTTTTTGTTTATGATCTGTAAATTTCCTCCCAAATCTCTGATAGGTTTCAGCTCCCTTAGCATCCAGTCAAATCCTGTATTTTTCACTTACAAGTCAGCCCAACAATTTAAATTTTTTTCCAAGGAACTGTTTTTCCTTGTTTAACTTGTAAGTACTTGTTTTTCACCTGCTTCATTTCATAAATCTCTTGTTAATATTTTCTTTTATCTTGGTCTTCTTTTCCTTAGGATAAGAAGGGCTGTGCATGCTAACAGAGAAGTGGTGCATTTTATAAAGCATATCAGATTCCTAACCATCCTCATTTATTAACAGTAGAATTATCATAGTAGTAAAGCATATAGTATAAATAACAGTGCCTCTCTTTCCTCCATTTTCCTCTCCCAAGTCATATCTATTTTTACATCTATTCTCATATTTTGTTTCCTCAGATTTCCTCTATGGGAGGAGAATAAGTTAATACTCTTCTTTAGCAAAAACATCAAACATAGATACTAATGTGATCAAGGAATTTTCCCCAAAGCCATGCAATAAGGGGTTGGGTGAAAAAAAGAAGTCACACTTTCTCTGGCTGTTAAGGTGTGGGGAGATCAAAATTAACAAATGATTCTTTACAGCCTGTCTGTGATCTGCTCAAGGAAGTTCCATCTGTGGCACCTCCAAGATGCAAAATCAAGAAAAGGGAGGTCAGAAGTGGTAATAAAAGATTCTAAATATGGATAAAAAATGTGAGAGGAAATTTATCAGAATTTGACAAAGCTGGAGGCATCACGCTACCTGACTTCACACTATACTACAAGGCTACAATAACCAAAACAGCATGGTACTGGTACCAAAACAGAGATATAGACCAATGGAACAGAACAGAGTCCTCAGAAATGATACCACACATCTACAGCCATCTGATCTTTGACAAACCTGAGAGAAACAAAAAATGGGGAAAGGATTCCCTATTTAATAAATGCTGCTGGGAAAATTGGCTAGCCATGAGTAGAAAGCTGAAACTGGATCCTTTCCTTACTCCTTATACGAAAATTAATTCAAGATGGATTAGAGACTTAAGTGTTAGACCTAATATCATAAAAACCCTAGAAGAAAACATAGGTAGTACCATACAGGACATAGGCATGGGCAAGGACTTCACGTCTAAAACACCAAAAGCA
>NW_016807417.1:673432-713623 GCF_001698545.2 Rhinopithecus bieti | reverse complement strand
AAAAAATAAATAAATAAATAAATAAAAGGAAATTTATAGTAGAGAAGAAATTGATCTTCTATAACTGTGTTGGATATGGATGGAGAGAAATATTAGTATTTTAAAAGTATGGTTGTGGGCTAGCTTTCCCCTTTGTAGTGTGTCAAAATGCCATTAAAACACGCTGAAAAAAAGTGGTTAATGGAGCTGAATGTATTTGATAGTAATTCTGCTCTGAGGCTGGATCACATGGATTTCTGAATTCATAGTTGTTCCAAGCGAAGTCAACAAACCAGTTGTAAGTGAACAGTCTTAACTTGTTACGAAGTGAAGGGAGTGTCTGCATTAATATCCCTAGAAGAGGGAGAGAATTGGTTCATCACTGATACATGAGGAATGAGTTTTCCCAAAAAAACTGCCGTAGTATAGGCTCAGACTACAATGCAAGAACTGAAGCCACCTGGGCAAGCCAGTTGTACTGGAGGTAGTGAGGATGAGACCCAATGGCTAGAGGTAGGGGTGCAGTCATCAACAGTACTAACAGTAGCAGTATGGACTGTCTGCCTGAAATATGAGACATCTCCTAGACATACAAGAATAAGGGAGTGCTGTGGCAAGCAGTGAGAAGTGACAGGGTCAGGATTCTAGCTGTTATACTGTTGGAAGTTAACTGTAGAGTCGTTGGTTCTGTTGCCACAGTGGGTACTCATTACAAGCCCTCAGTTGTAGTTTCCCAGGCGTTATCTATGATATAACGTGATGGCTATCATATAATTTATGATATACATGATATAACAATCTATACTGACAAATAAAACAAACTTCTGTGTTTTTCTGGCATCTTTCTGGTAGCTGTCCCCTTTGATAGTCGAATTTCTAGGAAGTAGTCTCTATGGTGTTGACTTGGCTTCTTCAACTTCCTTGATTCATCTCTTCGCCTCATCTATACCCAAACTCCCCAGCAAGTGCTGGCGTTTTTGTCACCAGGCACCATGTGAAATATGTTCACATTTTTTTGTCTGTACCACAGTTTTCTCTGACATGGTCTACTGCAGAGATTCAGATTGCTTTTTTGGTAAACAATTTATGTGCCCACATAGGGCGATTACAGGGAGAAAACTAGTAGTGGCTGGAGAATGTAAGTGCCAGTTCCCTTGACGGTTGTGTATGTCATTGGAAAATCATGAAAATGTAATTCTAGCTTTATATGTCAGTCTTACAAGCTTCATTAATATGGACCTGTCTTTGAGAGGTTTACCCATTCCTAGTATACTGAAGGGGAATAAAAAGACTTCTAAGTCTGAAGGATTGAGGAGGTGACTTAAGCATATGGTGATGTCACTGAGACACTATCAATAGGATAATTTGTGGGCAACTACTCAGTCTTACTCAGGGCAATGCTGTCTATTTGTTTTCTGTTTTAAGTTTTACAGTTACCACTGTCTCTTCATCCTCATTTTACTTATTTGACCAGGTAATTTTGCATTATAGGTGTTCAAATCACTTAATTGCTTCCCTGTATTTACTTCAAAGAACTTCTGAAAATCACTTCCTTCTTTACAAAGATAAATGGTTGAATTTCAATAATAGTAAGATGTTATTACACAGGATCTGTGATATATTTAATAGTTTTGAATTTGCCCGTATCGGATTTAGTGATGCTGATAATTGACTGAGTTCCAGTGAAAACCATATCTTTATCTGAACTTAATATTCCTTAATATTGTGAAGGAACCAATCATTTGTAATGGCTATTACTCCTACCAAGTCTCTAAAGATTTTCAAATCAATATGGAGATGTTCATCAACCACCAACACAATCTCATTATCCTTATATTACTTTATAGTATTTTTTCTGCATTTATCTTTATTTTATTTGAATTTGCCTTCCTTAAACTGGTTACTTCATATGACATACTAAGAATTTCTTAAAACCATTCTGATTTTATTTAGTCACTGCATTTTAAAACATGTTGGTATTTGTTGTATAGAATGAAAAAATGCTGCTTTTCTTACATTATGCAACTACATCTGTGGATATCTTAGCATTCCTTTCAAATTTTTTTTAATGTAGTATTGTACAGCAAAATAAAAATAAAAAAACTTGATGACTTGCCCCAGTTTAGTTTTAACCATTTCACTTATTCTTGATGTACAATATAATGTATATGACTGAACCTTTTTTTTCTGTGTTGTTCTACAGTATTGGTTTATTTAGATGTTTGACAAAACTCCTAATTAAACTAAATTGAATTAACATAGTTTAAAATTAGTTTAACTCATTGAATTTATTGTGTATATGTATCTTATATGATATGGAGTAAAGCCAATCATAGCTTTCTAATAGAGCCATTGCACTAAGGAAACCTAGCTTAAGAGAGAATTCTGAGCATGTGCAATCATTAACTTTTAAATTTCTTTCCCTTTTAGAATATTTTAAAAGAATTATCTCAATAATGTCAACCATCTAAACTGACTGTAAGATTTATATTATCTGGCCTATTTACATATGGAAACCTTCTATATATAAATGCTATTCTTCTGCTATCATCTCTTATATTATTGAAGTAATACTATAATAGTACCTTTGATTTATGCAGCACAGTATCTCTAAGGAGTTAGAACTACTTTATATTATCTTATTAATTCT
The DNA here is from genome assembly GCF_001698545.2 of Rhinopithecus bieti. Classification (NCBI taxonomy): domain Eukaryota; kingdom Metazoa; phylum Chordata; class Mammalia; order Primates; family Cercopithecidae; genus Rhinopithecus; species Rhinopithecus bieti. The sequence goes on along the minus strand of NW_016807417.1, from coordinate 710,994 downwards.
TTTAACATTGCTATGAAGTATGGAATGAAATGAGTGGCATTTATCGTCATCTTCATTTTATAGTTAAAGAAGCCAGATGAAAGAGGTGACTTAGCTTTCCTCAAAATAAAAATTTCACTGGTTGGAAGACAGAAGAAAGAACATTGAGCACCAACTTTCTGAATATTTAACCAGCTTGTGAGTTACAGCTATGTGAAAGTCACTACAGGTTGTTCTAAGTGTGTAAATATAATAAAAATAATATATTTTATATCATATAGGAAGTATGTGTGTATATATTTCATTTTATTCTATTCTAAAAGTCACAAAAGCGATCATGTCCAGGAAGCTTTTTATCACTGTTATGAATAACCAAGATTTTATATAAATGTGTATGTGTGTGTGTTTGTGTGTGTGTGTGTATTTCCCTCACTTAACATCTTTAAGTTTTTGAAAACTCTGTCCCTCAATAAAAGGCCACTGAAGTTTTTTTTTAATTAAAAAAATTCTGTGGAGATGAGGTCTCACCATCTTCCCCAGGTCAGTCTCCAACTCCTGGCCTCAAGTGATTCTCCCCTCTCACCCTCCCAAAGTTCTGGGACTACAGGCATAAGCCAGAGTCCTGCCCACCAGTACATTCTTTAAAAATTATTCATTTAATGAGGAAAATTATGGTGTATTCACCATACACCATAATTGGGCACAAAATACCCAATTTTTACAGATAGAAAATATGTTAATTGAACAATTAAAACAAATAATAACAAAATTTGAAAGTACATTCCTTCTGTTCATATAGCATAGTGATGGTTAATTATAATTTTTCTTTTTTCAGCAGTATCTTCAGCCACAATTATTTCAACTTTATGGGGCCCATAGTTATGTGCTTCAAAATAAAATCGTAGCACAGACAAATATTTTTAGGTGAAACTAAAAATAAGATTGTGTATGATAAAGCTTTGAAACATTAAAACAGCACACACACAGTAACTAAATTAACCATAAAATAGACTAAGCAATATAATATGAGTTCATCCAAAGATAATACATTATTCAAACGTATTTTCCCTTAACTGAAAATTGCTCTTTCTGGTAAATTGGTGAATGTGTCTTTGACCTCAAATGTCAAGTCATCAGTTTTTATAACATGTTTATTCTGTGCGTATGTGTGTAAAAAGTCACAGCATCCAAAATGGGTGATTTGAAAGGCCATTATATTGAAAAGTTATCACTTGAATGGTCATTTTGTGAGGTTACATCATATCTGGACCAGTGGCGACTGTTGTTTTAATAAACTCAGAAATCAAATTCTTCTTAGTTGATTAAGGTGGAATTCTAGGAGAAGAAAAAAAGCTGTATTCTGTGGCATGAATCCTGGCTGTATTTTTTAGAAGAAGCAGGGAAGACTTAAAATGCATAAAGGTCCCATGTATAAGTAGAAAGCGATTCAGCTAGGATGGTCCTAGTTGGAAAGGCAAACCGTTGAACACAGTTTGATTATAAGTGTTCATTTATTTTGCTAAGTTATTAAAAGTCATCATTCTAAGCTAGAAATAATCAGCTTTGACTGACTGAATTTCCAAAGTTGAAAACTGATATTCTCGGTAAATAAATGTGTTCTCCAAATTTATGGAAGAGAATATGATCCGTAAATCCAATCATTTTTCAATGTAAGAAAGGGCTTCTAGGCCAGGTGTGGTGGGTCTCGCCTATAATCCCAGCACTTTGGGAGGCCGAGGCGGGCAGATCACAAGGTCAGAAGATCAAGACCATCCTGGCTAACATGTTGAAACCCCGTCTTTACTAAAACTGTAAAAAAATTAGCTGGGCGTGGTGACACGTGCCTGTAGTCTCAGCTACTCGGGAGGCTGAGGCAGGAGAATCACTTGAACCCAGGAGGTGGAGTTTGCAGTGAACCGAGATTGCACCACTGCACTACAGCCTGGCGACAGAGTGAGACCCTGTCTCAAAACACAAACAAACGAAACCGAAAGGGCTTCTAGTTTTCCTTAGCAGGTAAGGTCCAGCAGTGATGCAAAGGATTTAATAGAAGTTATTCAATAATAATCTAAAGATCTTACGCAGCTGACCCAAAGAAGCAGTCATCCAGACAACTGTTTGGCAAAAAGAAAGGTCCAGATGAAACACCAAATTTCAACTACAGTAGTATACTTTGCTAGAAGGGCGTGCTCAAAGCTATTAAAAAAGTCGGTTAATTACCATCTCCATCTTGTTGCTTGTTATTGGTCTGTTCAGGGTATCTAATTCTTCCTGATTTAAGCTAGGAGGGTTGTAGTTTTCCAGGAATTTATCATCTCTTCTGGGTTTTCTAGTTTATGTGTGTAAAGGTGTTCATAGTAACCTTGAATAATCTTTTGTATTTCAGTGGTGTCAGTTTTAATATCTCCTGTTTGGTTTCTTAATGAGGTTCTTGGGATTTTCTCTCATCTTTTCTTGGTTAATTTTGCTAAAAGTATATCAATTTTATTTATCTTTTCAAAGAACCAGCTTTGTGTTTCATTTATCATTTGTATTTTTTTTTATTTGTTTGTTTCAGTTTCATTTAGTCTTCCCTGATCTTGGTTACTTTCTTTCTTCTGCTGGGTTTGGGTTTGGTTTGTTCTTGTTTCTCCAGTTCCTTGAGGTGTGACCTTAGAATGTCAATTTGCGCTCTTTCAGTCTTTTTAATGTAGGCATTTAGGGCTATGGACCTTTCTCTTAACGCCGCCTTAGCTGTATCCCAGAGGTTTTGATGGGTTGTGTCATTATTGTCTTTCAGTTCAAAGAATTTTAAATTTCCATCTTGATTTTGTTTTTGACCCAATGCTCATTCAGGAGCAGGTTATTTAATTTTCATGTATTTGCATGGTTTTGAAGGTTCCTTTGGAGTTGATTTCCAGTTTTATTCCACTGTGATCTGAGAGTGCACTTGGTATAATTTCAATTTTCTTAAATTTATTGAGGTTCATTTTATGGGCCTATCATATGATCTATCTTGGATAAATTTTTATGTGCTGTTGAATAGAATGTATATTCTGTGGTTGTTGAATTAAATGTTCTGTATATATGTTAAGTCTGTTCCAAGGTATAGTTTAAATCCATTGTTTGTTGACTCCTGTCTTGATGAACTGTCTAGTGCTGTCAGTAGAGTATTGAAGTTCCCCACTATTATTGTGTTGCTATCTCATTTCCTAGGTGTATTAGTAATTGTTTTATAAATGTGGGCGCTCCAGTGTTAGGTACATTCATGTTTAGGATTGTGATATTTTCCTGTTGGACAAGACCTTTTACCATTATGTAATGTCCTCTTTGTCTCTTTTAATTGCTGTTGTTTTAATGTTTGGTTTGTCTGACATAAGAATAGTTACTCCTGCTCACTTTTGGTGTCCATTTGCATGAAATGCATTTTTTAAAGAACTAAAAGTAGAACTATCATTTGATCCAGCACTCCCACTACTGGGTGACTACCCAGAGGAAAAGAAATCGTTATACGAAAAAGATACTCGCACAAGCATGTTTATAGTAGCACAATTCACAATTGCAAAATCGTGGAACCAACCCAAATGCCTATTAATCAATGAGTGGATAAAGAAACTGTGATATATATGTATCATATATATGTATATCATATATATCACATTAACAATATTTGCAGCACCCTGGATGAGATTGGAGACAATTATTCTAAGTGAAGTAACTCAGGAATGGAAAACCAAACATCGTATGTTCTCACTGATATGTGGGAGCTAAGCTATGAGGACTCAAAGGCATAAGAATGCTACAGTGGACACTGGGGACTTGGGGGCAAGAGTGGGAGCGGGGTGAGGGATAAAAGACTACAAGTATGGTGCAGTGTATACTGCTTGGGTAATGGGTACACCAGAATCTCACAAATCACCACAAAAGAACTGACTCATGTAACCAAATACCTTCTGTACCCCAATAACTTCTGGAAATTTTTTTTAAAGTTAGTTACTCAATTGCCCCACAATTTTTGTTTAGAGTAATTGTAAGGTGAAATGACCTACTGCTGGAAAGCTTTGCATGGGTACAGCTATTCGCATTAATTGCAGGACTCCAAGATATTTTTATTTCTGAATTCATCTACAGGATAAACATGGGCCTTAACTAGACACATTACATTTTTATTTTATTTAAATAGAAGTCAAAATCTTTCTTCCAAATGTCCAGGCAATCTGAATCATTTGAAGATAAGTACAATTTTTATCTTTAAAATATGTTATGGCCTTCTTGTGTTTTAGCTTCATCTTACTTTAACTATAAAACAGCATTTATATACAGATGTCTTATTTTTTCTGAAAAAATGCAAAGACTCTACTATAAATGCCTCTCAATTAACAGTAAGTTTAATTATATGAGATTATTAGAACTTATATGTTTATATTAAATGTATTAAAATTTGACTTTATAATAAACATTAATATTCAACATATAGTCCAAATAATAAAGAGATTAATTTCTTTCTTTTTCAGAGAAGTTTGATTATGCATTTCTTTTATTTTTTTTTTCCTCAACTTTTATTTTAAGTTCCAGGGTACATGTGTAAGATGTGCAGGTTTGTTACATAGGTAAACATGTGCCATGGTGGTTTGCAGCACAGATCAACCCATCACCTAGGTATTAAGTCTAGCATTCATTAGCTATTCTTCCTGGTGCTCTCTGCCCCCCACCTCTTCTGACAGGTCCCAGTGTGTGTTGTTCTTCTCCACGTGTCCATGTGTTTTCATTGTTCAGCCCCCACTTACAAGGGAGAGCATGCAGAGTTTGGTTTTCTGTCCCTGTGCTACATTGCTGAGGATAATGGCTTCCAGTTCCTTCCATGTCCCTGCAAAGGACATGATCTCATTCCCTTTTATGGCTGCATAGTATTTCATGGTGTATATGTACCACATTTTGTTTATCCATTCTACCATTGATTGGCATTTGGGTTGATTCTATGTATTTACTGTTGTGAATAGTGCTTCAATAAACATACACATGCATGTATCTTTATAATAATGATTTATAGTCCCTTTGGGTATATACCCAGTAATGAGATTGCTGGAATATCAATGAAATATCAAATTATATTTCTGCTTCTAGATCTTTGAGGAATTGCCACATTATCTGCCACAATGGTTGAGCTGATTTACACTTCCACCAACAGTGTAAAAGTTTTCCTTTTTCTGTGCAATCTTGCCAACCAACCTTGCCAACCAACCTCTTGTTTCTTCACTTTTTAATAATTGTCATTCTGACTGGTGTGAAACGGTATCTCATTGTCGTTTTGATGTGTATTTATTTAATGATTAGTAATGCTGAGCTTTTTTCATATGTTTGTTGGCTACATGAATGTCTTCTTTCAAGAAGTATCTGTTCATGCCCTCTGCCCACTTTTTAAAAGGTTGTTTTTTACATCTAAATTTGTTTAAGTTTTTTGTAGACTCTAGATATTAAACCTTTCTCAGATGGATAGGTTGCAAAAATTTTCTCCCATTCTGTAGGTTGTCCATTCACTCTGGTGACAGTTTCTTTTTCTCTGCAAAGCTCTTTAGTTAAATTAAATACCATCTGTCAATTGTTGCTTTTGTTACAATTGCTTTTGGCATGTCTGTCATGAAAGCTTTGCCTTTGCCTATGTCCTGAATGGAATTGGCTACATTTTCTTCTAGGGTTTTTATAGTTTCGGGTTTTGCATTTAAGTCTTTAATTAATCTTGAGTTAATTTTTTGTATATGCTGTAAGTAAGGAGTCCGGTTTCAATTTTCTGCATATGGCTAGCCAGTTTTTCCAGCACTATTTATGAAACAGGGAATCTTTTCCCCATTGCTTGCTTTTGTCAGGTTTCTTGAAGATCAGATGGTTGTAGGTGTATGGTCTTATTTTTGAAATCTCTATTCTTTTACATTGGTTTTGTGTTTGTTTTGTACCAGTACCATGCTCTTTTGATTACTGTAGTCTTGTAGTATAGTTTGAAGTCATATAACCTGATGCCTCCAGTTTTGCTCCTTTTGCTTAGGATTGACTTGGCTATTTGGACTCTTACTTGGTTCCATATAAATTTTAAAATAGTTTTTTCATCTGTGAAGAACGTCAATGATAGTTTAATGGAAATAGCATTGAATCTACAAATTACTTTTGGTGGTATGGGTATTTCCATAATATTGATTCATCTTATAAATGAGCATGAAATGTTGTTCCATTTGTCTGTGTCTTCTCTGATTTCCTTGAGCAGTGGTTTGTAGTTCTCCTTGAAGAGGTCCTGCATTTCCCTTGTGAGCTGTATTCCTAGGTGTTTTTTTTCTGTTTGTAGCAACTGTGAATGGGAATTCATTCATGATTTGACTCACTGCTTGTCTGTTGCTGGTGTATAGGAATGCTCATGGCTTTTGCACATTGATTTTGTATCCTGACACTTTGCTGAAGTTGTTTGTCAGCTGAAGAAGCTTTTGGGGTGAGATGATGGGGTTTTCTAGATAAAGGGTCATGTCATCTGCAAGAAAAAAGAATTTGATTTCCTCTCTTCAATTTGAATGTACTTTATTTCTTTCTCTTGACTGATTGCCCTGGCCAGAATTTCCAATACTACTTTGAGTAGGAGCAGTGAGAGAGGGCATCCTTGTCTTGTGCCCATTTTGAAGGGGAATGCTTCCAAAGGGAATACTATTTTGCCCATTCAGTATGATATTGGTTGTGAGTCACTCATATATGGCTTTTATTATTTTGCAGTATGTTCCTTCAATACTTAGTTTATTGAGAGATTTTCACATGAGAGGATGTTGAATTTTACCAAAGGCCTTTTCTGTGGCTGTTGAGATCATCTTGTGGTTTTTGTCTTTAGTACTGTTTATGTGATGGATTACATTTATTGATTTACATATGTTGAATCAGCCTGGCATCCTAGGGATGAGGCCAACTTGATGGTGGATAAACTTTTTGATGTGCTGCTGGATTTGTTTTGCCAGTATTTTATTGAGGATTTTTGCATCAATGTTCATCAGGGATATTGGCCTGAAGTTTACTTTGTTGTATCTCTGCCAGGTTTGGGTAGCATGATAATGGTGGCCTCATAGAATGAGTTAGGGAGGGAGTCCCTCCTTTTCACTTGTTTGGAATAGTTTCAATAGAAATGGTACCAGTTCTTCTTTGCTCTTCTGGTAGAATTCAGCTGTAAATCCATCTGGCCCTGGGGCTTTTTTGGTTGGTAGGCTGTTTATTACTGCCTGAACTTCATAACTCATTTTTGGTCTATTTAGGGATTTAATTTCTTCCTTGTTCAGTCTTGAGAGGGTGTGTGCATTCAGGAATTTATCAAGTTTTTCTAGATTTTCTAGTTTATGTGCCTGCAGGCACATATAGTATTTTCTAATGGTTGTTTGTATTTCTGTAGGCTCACTGGTGATATTTCCTTGATCATTTCTGACTGTGTCTCTTTGATTCTTCTCTCTTTTCTTCTTTATTAGTCTAGCTAGAGGTCTATATATTTTATTAATTTTTTCAATAAAGCAGCTCCTGGACTCATTGATTTTTTTTTAAGGGTTTTTCATGTCTCTATCTTCTTCACTGCCACTCTGATCCTAGTTATTTCTTGTCTTCTGCTAGCTTTGTTTGCTTGCTCTTGGTTCTCTAGTTCTTTTAGTTGTGATGTTATGTTGTTGATTTGAGATCTTTGTAATTTTTTGATGTGGGCATTTAGTGCTATAAATTTCCTTCTTAACACTGCCTTAGCTGTATCCCAGAGATTCTGCTATGGTGTCTCTTTGTTCTCATTAGTCTCAAAGAACGTCTTGATTTCTGCATTGATTTTGTTATTCATCCAGTAGTCATTCAGGAGCAGGTTGTTCAGTTTCCATGTAGTTGTGTGGATTTGAGTGAGTTTTTAAGTCTTGAGTTCTAATTTGATTGCACTGTGGTCTGAGAGATTGTTTGTTATAATTTCAGTTCTTTTGCATTTGCTGAGGAATGTCTTACTTCTGCATATGTGATCAATTTTAGAATAAGTGCTGTGTGGTCATGAGAAGAATGTATACTTTATTGTTTTTGGGTGGAGAGTTTTGGAGATGTATCTCTCAGGTTCACTTAATCCAGAGCTGAGTTCAGGTCCTGAATATCTTTGTTAATTTTCTGTCTTGATGATCTGTCTAATATTGTCAATAGGGTGTTAAAATTTCCCAGTATTATTATGTGAAAACCTAAGTCTCTTTGTCGGTCTCTAAAAACTTGCTTTATGGATCTGGGTGCTCCTGTGTTTGGTGCATATATATTTAGGATAGTTGGCTCTTCTTTTTGAATTGAACTCTTTACCATTATGTAATGCCCTTCTTTGTCTTTTTTTTTTTTTTTTTTTTTTTTACTTTTTTTTGGTTTAAAGTCTGTTTTGTCGAAAACGAGGATTGCAAATCCTGTGTTTATTTTGTTCTCCATTTGCTTGATAAATTTTCCTGCATCTCTTTATTTTGAGCCTATATGTGTCTTTGCATGTGAAATGGGTCTCTTGAAGATAGCGTATCAATGGGTCTTGATTCTATCCATCTTGCCATTCTGTGTCGTTTAATTGGGGCATTTAGCCCATTTACATTTAAGGTTAATATTGTTATGTGGAATTTATTCTGTCATCATTATGCTACCTCGTTATTTTGCAGACTTGTTTGCATGGTTGCTTCACAGTGTCATTAGTCAGGGTATTTTTATAGTGACTGGTAATGGTTTTTCCTTTCTGTATTTAGTGCTTCCTTCAGGGGCTCTTGCAAGGCAGGCCTGGTGGTGATGAATTTCCTCAGGATTTGCTTGTCTGAAAAGGATCTTACTTCTCCTTTACTTATGAATCTTAGTTTGGCCAGATATGAAATTCTGGGATAGAAATTATTTCCTTTAAGAATGTTAAATATTGATCCCCAATTTCTTCTGGCTTGTAGGGTTTCCACTGAGAGATCCACTGTCAATCTGATGGACTTCTGTTTGTAAGTGAGCTGGCCTTTCTCTCTCTCTGCTGGCCCTTTATATATACTTTTTTCATTTCAACCTTGGAGAATCTGATGATTATTTGTCTTGGAGTTGATCTTCTCATGGAGTATATTATTGGGGTTCTCTGAATTTCCTGAGTTTGAATGTTGACCTGTCTTGCTAGGTTAGGGAAGTTCTCTTAGATGATATCCTGAAGTACATTTTCAAATTTGATTCCATTTCCCTGGTCTCTTTCAGGTACCTCAATCATAGGTTCAGTCTTTTTACATAATCCCATATTTCTTGGAGGTTTTATTTGTTTCTTTTCATTATTTTTCCTCAATTCTTGTCTACCTGTCATATTTCAGAAAGATAGCCTTCAAGTTCTGATATTCTTTCCTCTATTTGCTCTATTCTGCTATTGATCCTTGTGATTGCATTGGGAAATGTCTTGTGTTTTATTTTTCAGGTCCATTACATCAATTATGCTCCTCTGTAAACTGGCTATTCTAGTTATCAGCTCCTTTATTGTTTTATCATGATTCTTAGCTTCTTTGCATTGGGTTAAAACCTGTTCCTTTAACTCAGTGATGTTCTTTGTCACCCACCTTCTGAAGCCTAGTCAGTTCAGCCATCTCAGCCTCAGACCAGTTCTGTGCTCTTACTGGAGAGGTGTTGTGGTAATTTGGAGGAGAAGAGGCATTCTGGCTTTTTGAGTTTTCATTGTTTTGCATTGATTCTTTCTCCTCTTTCTGGGCTTATCTACCTTCAATCTTTTAAGTTGCTGACCTTTGAATGGGGTTTTTGTGGGGTCTTTTTTTGTTGTTGATGTTTTTGTTGTTGTTTTCTCTTTGTTTGTTTTCTTTTAATAGTCAGGCCACTTTTCTATATGGCTGCTGCAGTTTTTTCCTTACCTAAAGGTATCACCAATGAAGCCTCCGAAAGAGAAAAGATGTCAGCCTGCCCTTTCCTCTGGGAGCTCTGTCCTGGTGGGGGGAGGGGGGGCACTCACCTGATGCCAACCCAAATACTCCTGTAGGAGGTGTCTGTAGACTTCTGTTGACAGGTCTCACCCAGTCAGAAGGAATGGGATCAGGTACCTACCTGCTTAAAGAAGCAGTCTGGGTGGCCATTGGCAGAGCTAGTGCACTGCAATGGGGGGAAAACCCCAGACCACCCAGACTCTCTAGAACCAGAAGGTTGAGAGACTAATTTCTTAATATGATATTGAGTAGTAGCTATGAACATGGTCTGAGACTTAGGTTCTAGTCTGCATCCACTTTTTAACTGGCTAGATCTTGGGCACGTATCTTAACTATGCTTCATATTTCTCATTTGTGAAATGGAAATTATAGTGGTAACTAGAGTCAGGTATTGCATAATGACATTCTGAGTAAGAATGGGCCATATATACTGTGGTGGTCCCATAAGATTATAATACTATATTTTTACTGTACCTCTTCTGTGTTTAGATATAGTTAGATAAACAAATATTAAACACTGTTACAATTGCCTATTATATTCAGTATAGTAACATGCTTATAAGTTTGTCACCTAGGAGCAATAAGCTATACATATAGCCTAGATGTGTAGTAGGCTATATTGTTGTGGCATTTTGATTCTCACAGTTTGGTGGGCAGGAGTGTTATAGCTCTTTTACTCTTGCTGTCCATGCTCAGTGAGCAAGAATGTTACAGCTCTTTTGCTCCCACAATTCAGTGAGTTACAAGTTCTTGTCCCATAGCCAAGAGTAATAAGGTACGTGGACACGGCGAGGGGAGGGTGTGGGCAAGGCAGAGTAGAATTTATTGAATGAAAGAAAAGCTCTCAACAGCAAGAGGGGACCCCAAAGAGGGTAGCAGTATATGAGGCTGAATCCAGGGTTTTATGAACTTAGAATGGGGGGAATGCATGCTTATTGGTTTATAGGTGGGTTTGGAAAAGGGACCATTTGATTGGTTAAAAGGCATCATTCAGGAAGAACCAATAGAAAGAGAGTAGGTAAGATGGGAATGGAAATTCTCATTCTGGTCCGTGAATTCTACCTGGAATTGTTGCTTGGTTTTCAGGCTTTAGACTGTTCTTGGCTTGAAGGTTGAGTTTCAACCAGGACCCATCCCTGTCTGCCTTGTCTGTTTCCTGTTGCTATCAATATCATCTAGGTTTGTGTTTGTATACTGTATGATGTTCACACAAAGACACAATTACCTAAAAGTGCATTTGTCAGAATGTATCTTCATTGTTAAATGATGCATAACTGCGTATTTAAAAGTTCTGTCAGAATTAAATGAACTAGTCAATGTAAACATATTATCAAAGTTCTTGGCATATAGTAAAAGTTTAATACATTTTAACTATTGCTATTATAGCATAGATGAATTCCTTTCTACAATTCAACTGTGGAATACTCTTTTTTTCAGTTTTCCTAGATCAACTTAATTTTAAACTCTGTGACCTGATTTCACTTCAGTGAACTTTAACTTCAAGTGGAAAATTTTACTTCATCTAACTGTGGGGTTTCTCTCTATCTCTGAGTTTTGCTATGATGCCAAGATCCCAGAATTTTTGGTAGTATCAAAAATGACATGGAGAAGATTATCTGGTTACCCATGATCTGTCCAGGTCAGTTAACAATGAGGTACCCATTGTCCCATCCTGTAGTGTCCCTTAATATCCTTTGCTGTATTGTGACCTATTTCAGGCAGAAGAATCTTTGGCAAGTCTTGGATTTCCAGGCCTCATTCACTCCCTGATGAACACTAGGGCAAATGTTTATTCCAAGCTCTGGATACCACCTCTAACCTGTGACACCCATAGGCCTCTCTCCCTCCTTCTTCAATCTTGGAAACTTCCTAAATCAAACAAAGAAACAAAAACCTGTTAACAGCTTTGAATGAAGAAACGGGAAAAAAAATTTCAGGGAGAAAGCGTAGATTTGATATTTTTAGAAAGTCTTTCAATAATATTTAAGATTACTTAATATATTCTAAAGATATTTAAAATATTCTTTAGAGAAACTGTACCTTTGACCACGCCCTCACCTACTTAGCACCCCTGGTTTTTCTTTATAGTTAGATACTTAGTGATATATTTTCCCATGGCATATAAAAGATATTGAAAACTCATCCATAAGGGAATATTATGTGACTCTTCTGTTATTGTCTTTGCCTTAGCTCTTATTGTATTCTTTCTCCCACTCCACCCACCTCATATTGAAGAGGAGTTAGGTGGAATCACCATTTTTACAAATAAACATTAAATTCTGTACTTTCTCATTTCCTTCTTTTTCATGGCAGAGTCCCAACAGTACCCATGTGAAACAGGCAGACTTCATATCAGGTGCTGAAAACAAGAGAGGGTGGTGCTTGTTGTAAGAAAAAAATACTGGTTACACTACCCAACAAGATATCTTTAAATAAGTGCATTTAAATAAATGGCCTTATTTAATTTGAATATTAAATGACATTGGGATACATTGATGATTTCTGTCTGTTAAAACCAGGTTCCAGAATATACTTCAATTTTCCAAATTTGAGAAAATTGCCAATATAGGGTTGTAGTATATTAACTCTCAAAAAAGCATACCTTTATTCCACCATGGGATGAAGCATAAAGGACCCAGAGAAAGAATTCAGATATTATACTGTTAAAGTTAAGAAAGGGTAAAATTTCATATTAATGTGTCCTTCTGGTTATTTGAAGAATTTTACCTTTGAGGTGACTATATTAATAATAAAAGTTTGCTTTATGTTTATTTATATGGGGGCTCAAAATTTGGAAATTTATTTTGTTACTTTTATCATTTGATCTTTGGAACAACTCTATGAGATAGACAGAGAAAGTATTACAATTATTTATTTCCAGATGAGAAAATCTAGGCTTAGAGATGCTTGATCAGATAAGAGCTGCTCAAGGTTATATATAGAGATTCTAAGTGCTGGGCCCAGCACCTCAAATCTGGCCTTTTGATTCAAACCCAGTACTCATTTCATTTATAATCTGAGGACAGGTTATAAATCTGAGGTGGCAAATAGCATCTGCTTTGCATGCCAACCCTGATAAATTGGAAAGTGTGCTTGAGATGAGTCCTGAAGGACATACAGGACATAGTCAGGTGCACCTAGGGCATTTCAGGTGAAGATGACCATATAGATACAGGCTCAGAGATGGAAGACTACATATGACATTTAAGGATCTCCAAGTATTTCTCTTTAAACTAAAAATACTTCTTATTTTAATATTGTTTTCTTTGCCTTCTGACTCTTCAATGGAAAATCCTCCTTGATTATGCCAAGCTCCTTTGAGCCTCACCATGGCTCACTACAGCTGGGTCTCCACAGTCATGTCAGGCCTCTGGATCATTTATTCAGAGTTACTGCCAGGTTAACCCGATGACAGTTAATTGATGTGTCTTTCTAGAAGTTTGTTCTGGATAATTAGAGAAAGACTTCATCATGCCCAGTGTATGACTATGAAATATTTTCTGATTCTATACCAATATTATGAACAGAATAAACAATCTACCTTGGTAATGAGGTTCAAAATGTTGCTATTTAATTAAAAGATTTTGGAGATTTAAAAAAAAACATTTTCATTTAGTAATTTATGATAGTTGTGGCTCTGATGAAAATTAACATAATAATAATTATTATTACAGCCAAAATTATTTTGCCTTTGCTATGTTTCATAAACTGTCTTAATCACTTTACAAGAACTACTATATTACGTGTAATCTGTACAATAACATACTTATCTCCATTTTATAAATGAGGTAAATGAAGCCTAGAGATGTGAGTAACTTGAGATAAAGTCACAGAATCATTAAGAGATGGAACAGGTTTGCAAACTCATGTCTTTTTGTTCCCAGATATGAGTGCTTTAACTATCACCCTTTTTTTTTAAATCATAGATGCTCAATTTTGAAGGTAAAGTGACAAGAGCAGAGGGAAAAAAGAAAATCACCTTAAAATATATAAATATTTGAAAAAATAGAAAGTCTTTGCTCCTTATGCATGTATGATGCGTATTACTTATTATCACATGTAAACATGTCAATTTGGTTTAATTATATTCAAACTATTTTTTTCATCATATCTTCCAGCAACCTTGCTTTTAATAATCCCACTTTATGTTCTGACTCAAGAGTTTTTCTGAAATTCTGCTCCCAAATCAGTTTTTTAGGCCTTATTTGCCATAAGGACACTCTGGACCTGACTTGATTTTTGGTAAACACAAAACAAAAAAGCCACAAACAAACAAACAGACAAACAAACAAACAAAAAAACCACTGGACTCCAGAATCATATATACTCAGACTCCCTTTGGCTTTTTCTAATGCTTGATGTTGTTTTCATACCAATATCTATTGACTGGTTTTTCTACTAACAGCTGATTTTCTTGGATTTCCAGAATATTGTATAAAAGAACATTACCAGTATGGCAAGTTTTCTGGTCAGCATTCAGACTTGTTCCTCCTGTGACTATCTTCCACTGCATGTGAGGTTAGCCTGAGTCAGGAAGATGTATCCAAGAGCTATAGTGATTCAGAATCACTGGCAAATCCACTTCTGCTAAGACAGAAAGCAAGACTTCCAATGGATGATTACCAGATGGTTATTTTGTCTATGTTCTAACCTTGATGAGCAGAAAGTTGCTCAAGATAATAGAATCATTTGCCTCATATTCCTTGTTATGGAATAAACCTACTGATTGCTTTGGAAGATTAGATACGACATAAGTGAAGTGCTTACCAGAGTACCTGTCACAAAGTATATGTGATAAAAAAATTCACTCCATTATCTTTCATTATTTCTTTAATAAGACCACATGAATCATTACTTTTCTTTTTGGGAAACTCATGCACTATCTTTCATGTAGAGACTATTAAAAATCCTGTTTTGCTCCGCTCTTTTGGCCTATCTAAATAATTCAGTCTTGAGTTCTATCAATTTCAACACGATCATGCAATTTTAAGAAACTATACTTTGGAGTGCTTCATGAAAATAGGTTATTATAAGGTATATATATACCATATGTAGTGATGTTAACTGCCTCTTGACCTGAGAACTCCATTGTACCTTAGTTTTAAGAATAGAGTCATGAACACTAAGAAAGGCATCAATAATGGGAATAAAAATGCATTCTTTCCGAATTGCTACCTTTTGGTCTAGGGCATGTCCAACAAGCCACTTTCCAAGTGTTTATTAAATCAAGCAAGACAGTGTTTTTCACATGTCTTAATGCTTCTAGAATCAAATCAATTCAAAATAGGCGAGGAAGGGAAGTGTGTAAATCACAATTTACATTGAGAAATTGATTCCTTTCCCCAAATGAAACCATGCTCCCTGTCAGAGTGCAGGAACATCAAAGCACTATGAACAACAAAAATAAAATAGGAGTTTTGAAATGGAAACTGAACTTTTATTGCTTTGCTTATGGTGTACAGGATGTTATTTCAGGGTAAAAACAGTCTTCTTTTAAAATTTTTTCACTTTGGAATAAATTAATGATTTTATTAATGTTCATTGTTCTTTAGAATAACAACATTTATATTTTCTTACTGTGTAATCTTTCATAGATTTTTAAGTCTGTTAAAGGAAAATCAAGAAGTTTTGGGTTTCATTTTGTTGTTTGGTTTGGATATTTTACAATAAAATGCCTAACTAATCTTATGGGGATACAGACTCATGAATTTTAGCCAAGCCAAAGGCTTCATTATGAAGTTTTTGGCCCAGAATAGTCAAGTGTGGTCTTTACAGGCTTATGCCTTTTTGATTTGACCCTCTGATGTATAACTTATAAATAAGTTGTGTAACCTAAATTCCAAATGAAGACTGGATAATAATATCCAGTCATCATTCTTATTCCTAAATTGCAGCTTAAGTATGAGAGTTCAAGAAAAATTATGTTATATATTATGACATTCTATGTGATGAAAAATGATTCAAGTACTTTATACTGAAAAAATTAGTTTCCATGTTTTCTTTTGGTGAAATGAGTCTTCTATCAGGTGTGACCACAATGGTAAAAGTAAGACACTGCACTTTAAAGGTCATATTACTAATTTGGGCACATTTACTTGTTAATCTGTATTAGTATATAAAAAATCCAGTTTTTAGTTGAATAGGTTTTGGACAATAAAATGGACATGTAATATAAAACTTTATATGCTGTATTAAGTTGCTGTGTCTAGGTGTGAGTATAAACAAGCAAACAGAATGTTTCAAGAGGTAAAGTGGCATTTGAAAATATTATAAGAGGGCTTACAGGAATTATGGGAAATCATAATGCAATTATACCTTCACATAATAGAAGTTTCCAAAGAAGAAAAGGGAAAAGGGCCAGGAAGGACTGGTTGAAAGTTTCCCTAATCTGTGGATAGATGCCAATAACCAGGTAGAAGGACAACACAGCTCTCCAGTAAAATTCAAGCCAAAGAGGAGTCCATGAAAACACATAATAATCAAAAACAAAGAAAAAATTTGGACAGCATCACAAGATAAGAAACACATCACATACAAAGGTGTACCAATGCAATTGTCAATGGATTTCTCAGTAGAAACCCTGCAGGCCAGGAGAGAGGGATGATATATTCAAAGTGCTCACAAAAAAATCCTGCTAAGCAATAATAGTTTTCCCAGCAAAACTGTCTTTCTGAAATCAGGTAGAAATGAAAGTTTCCCAGACAAACAAAAGCTAAGGGAGTTCATCACTGCTATGTTTGCTTTATAGAAATTGCTAAAGGGAGTTCTTTAAGCTGAAACAAAAAAATAATAATAACATGGAACTACAAAAGTACAAAACTGAAGGTGTAAATAAAATAGGGCTATATTCAGAATACTCTAGGGTTAAAATAATGATATATAAGGCAATTTTATCCCCAGTATGAGGGTTAAAAGACAAAATTATGTGGTTAGCTATAGATATTATAGCTAATAAGAACAATAATAATATCTACAGCTGTAATAAATTGTCAAGAAATACACACTGAAAAATGACAAATTCTAATGTCAAAAACATAAAATGTCAAAAGAGGAATAAAAGTATAGAGTTGCTGTATGAAAAGTTAAGTTTTTATTACCTTGAAATAGTGTAAGAAATTCTACGTAAGCCTTATGGTATCCACAAAGAAAAATCCTTAGTAGAAGTACAAAGCAAAAATGAAGGGATTCAAAGGATATAACTACATCGAAACATCAAACCACAAAGGAAGACAGCAAGCAAGAGAGAAAGATATGAAGTAGCTTTAAAAAAAAAAAAAAAAAAAAAAAAAAAAAAAAAGAAAAAAGAAAAAGAAAAAGAAATAAACAAAAAACAGAAAACAACCAACAAACTGGTAGTAGTAAGTCCTTACCTATCAATAATTACTTTCTATGTAAATAAATTAAATTATTTAATAAAACATCATAGAATGACTAAATGGATAAAAAAAATAAGACCCAACTATATGCAGCCTAGAAGAGACTTGCCTCAGCTTGAAAGACACATAGACTTAAAGGAAAGGGATGGAAAAAGCTATTCTAAACAAATAAAAAGCAAAAGAGAGCAGAGGTAGCTATATTTATATCAGACAAAAATAGACTTTAAGTCAAGAACTATAAAAAATGACAAAGAAGGACATTATATCATTATAAAGGGATCAATTCTTCAAAAAGATATGACAATTGTAAATATATATGTACCCAACATCAGAGCACCTACATATATAAAAACAAATATTAAAGAATCTGAAGGGAGAAGAGGACTACTCTATAGTAGTTGTCTTTCAACAATAAACAGATGACTGAGATAAAATATTAATATGAAAACATTGGACTTGAACAATACCCTAGACCAAATGTACCTGACATTTACAGAACATTCCACTCAGCAGCAACAGAATACACATTCTTCTCAAGCACACACAGATAATCCTTCGGGATAAATCACATGTTAGGGCACAAAACAAGACTCAGCAAATTTAAGAAGATTGAGGTTATATCAAGTATCTTTTCCAACCACGATAGCATGAAACAAGAAACTGCAACAGAGGAATTAAAGAAAATTCACAAATACATGAAAATCAAACAACATGCTCCTGAATGAACAGTGGGTCAATAAATTAATACAGATATTTAAAAATATCCGAGACAAACAAAAATGGAAACAGAACATATCCAAACTTACAGGATGCAACAAAAGCAATTTTAAGAACAAAAGTTATAGCAATAAATGCCTACATCAAAACAGAAGAAATATCTCAAATAAACAACCTAATATCATATCTCAAATAACCAGAAAAAAAGAAACTAAGCCCAAAGTTAACAGGAGGAAGAAAATAAAGACCAGAGCAGAAATAAATGAATTAGAAACTAGAAAAACAATACAATGAAACAACAACAAAAAGAAAACTAGAGTTGGTTTTTTGTAAAGTTAAATAAAACTGGCAAACCTTTAGCTAGACTAAGAAAAATCTCAGTAAATAAGATCAGAAATAAAACAGGAGACATTACAACTGATACCACAGGAATGCAAAGAACCGTAAGAGCCTACCGTGAACAACTATTTGCCAACAAACTGAATAACTTAGAAGAAATGGATACATTCCCAGAAAAATGCAACCTACCAAAACTGAATCATGAAGAAATAGAATATCTGAGCGAAAGAATAATGAGTAAGAAGATTGAATCTGTGATAAAATGTCTCCCATCAAAGAAAAGCCCAGAACCTAATGGCTTCACAACTGAATTCTATCAAACATCTTTAAGAACTAATATATATCCTTTTCAAAATAATGAGAACACTTGGACACAAGAAGGGGAACAGGACACACTGGAACCAGTAGTGGGGTTGGGGGAGGGGTGAGGGATAGCATTAGGAGATATGCCTAATGTAAATGATGAGTTAATGGGTGCAGCACACCAACATGGCCCATGTATACATATGTAACAAACCTGCACATTGTGCACACATACCCTAGAACTTAAAGTATAATACAAAAAAATTTTAAAAAATTAAAAAAAAAAGAAATCGAAAGCACAATTCCATTTATAATAACGACAAAAATAAAATACTTAGGAATAAATTTAAACAGGAAAGTGAAAGAAGTGTACACTGAAAACTGTGAAACATTGATGAACCAAATTGAACAAAATACAAATAAAGCAGAAGAAACCCCACGTTCATGGATTGGAATAATTAATTTTGTTTGAAAAATTAATAATATCAATCTTTCATACTATTCAAATCCACACTGCCATACAAATTCATAGTAATCCATACTTCTCAAAGCAATCTACAGACTCAACGCAATCTCTATCAAAATATCAATGTTATCCAATGTCATAGTAATAGAAAAAATAATACTAAAATTCATATGAAACCACAAAAAAATCCTAAACAGCTAAGGCAATCATGAACAAAAAGAACAAAGCTGGAGGTATCAAACTGTCTGATTTTAAAGTATATTACAAAGCAATAATAACTAAAACAGTGTGGTATTAGCCAAATGAAAAGACACATTGACCAATGAAACAGAATAGAGGGCCAGTAAGTCAACATACATATATATAGTCAGCTGATTTTTGACAAAGGTGCTAAGAATACACAATGAAAAAAGGACAGTCTCCTCAATAAATGGTGTTGGGAAAAGCAGACTTCCAAGTGCAGTAAAATTAAATTGGATTGTTATTGCATGTCATATAAAAATCAACTCAAAATGGATTAAAGAATTGAACATAAAACCAGATAGTCTGAGACTAAAAGAAGAAAACCTAGAAAAAAACCGTATAGCATTGATCTGGACAATTATTTTTTGTATTTAACCACAAAAATACAGGCAATGAAAGTGAATCGACAAATGTAATTTCATCAAATTAAAAAGTTTCTGCACAGCAAAGGAACCAATTAACATTGTTCAGAAACAACCTACAAAGTGAGAGACAATATTTGCCAGTCACACATCCAATAAGGAGTTAGTATCTAAAATACGTAAGGAGCTTAAACAAGGGCAAGAAAACAACCCAGTTAAAAATGGGAAAGGGGCCTGAACATACATTTCTCAAAAGAAGACATATAAATGTCAAATAGATATATGGAAAAAATGTTCAACATCACTAATTATTAGGAATACGCAAATTAAAATCATAATGAGGTATCATCTCACACCTGTCAGAATTTTTTTTATAAAAAAGAGGAAAGGTAAGTGTTGGTGAGAATGCAGAGTAAAGGGAACCCTTATATGGTGTTGGTGGAAATGTAAATTAGTACGGCCGTTATGAACAGTATGGAAGTTCCCCGAAAAACTAAAAATAGAATTACTGTATGACCCAGCAATTCCACTTCTAGGTATTTACCGAAAAGATTTAAACTCAGGCTGTCAAAAGATGACTGCATTTCCTTGTTCACTGCAGCAGTATTCACAAGAGCCAAATTATGGAATCAACCTAAGTGTCCAAAAACGGATAAATGCATAAAGAAAATGTGGTATGTCTACACAATGGAATCTTTAAAGATAATGAAATTATGTCAGGTGCAGCAACGTGGGTGAAATTGGAGAACATTGTGATAATTGCAATAAATCAGTCATGGAAAGACAGATACATGTTCTCACATATATGTGGAACCTAAACCAATTGAACTTATAGAAGCAAAAAGTAGAATCATGGTTACAGAGGGTGAAGAGGTAGGGGAAATAAAAAAATGATGGTCAAAGGGCACAAAATTTCAAACAGGAGAAATAACATTTTTTTTTTCCCAAGACGGAGTCTCATTCTGTCACCCAGGATGGAGGGCGGTGGTGTGACCTCAGCTCACTGCAACCTCCATCTCCTGGGTTCAAGCAATTCTTCTATCTCAGCCTCCTGTGTAGCTGGGATTACAGGCACATGCCACTATACATTTCAAAATTGCTAAGAGAGTAAATTTTAAATATTCTCACCATGAAGTATGTTAAGTATTTGAAGCAATGGATATGTTAACCTAGCGTGATTTAATTACTCTACATTGTGTTCATAAAATATAACATCACTTTGTATCCTATATATTTATATAATTATGGTCAGTTTACAATAAAAGATGCAAACATATATTTGTTGAACATTGAAAAAGGCACTATATCATAAAAGAAGAATACTGTTTTCTCATGATAATCCAGGTAGGTATGTGTTATTTTGTTTTGTTTTAGTGTGTTCATTGAAAGTACTTTAGTTGTCAAGAGCATTCATGTGTGAGTCTGCATACTGTTTAGAGTATTTCCATTTTTCTCCCAGATATGCTGTCTATGCTGTTCTGTGCCCAGTGAGACTACCTGTGTGGTGTGCATCCGTGAACTCTCTTCCCCTCTGGTTTCCAGTTGGTTAAGCAAATGAGGAGCATCAGAAAGAGAGAGGGAGTAGAGCGAGTTTCTCTGGCTTCCTCATGACGGCTTTGCCAAGGGCAGTATCAGCTCTGGCCAGGCAGTCCTCTTCTCATAGCGCTCTCTCTCCATTTCCATTATTGTAGCCTCTTTTATTTTATTTTGTTTTATTTTTTTACTAGAGAACTATAAATACTTAGACTATCCACTGTTACTAGACCCAGGTATTGCAGTATCTTTTGTGCTTCCCTTACATCTTATTCAAATCTTTATAAATGGTCCCTTTATTAAACTATTCATAAATTATGCAACCTGAGTGTACCACATGTTTTCTGTCAGAACTGGGCTGATTCACATTCTTCTTCACAAGATAATAGAAGAAACTCATGAGTCTTCTGATTGCAAGTGTTCTTAGGTCTAGTACAGTGAAACAGAACACTCACACAAGTCAGGCAAAGCAAATTTACTTCTCACAGATAGGAAGAGGATAAACAGAAGCCTAGAAGCCACGGCAAGCAGGTCCCTCTATGTTTAGGAAAGCTGCTCAGGGAGTATGGAGTCTTGTCTGGCCATACTGCGTATTGCGCTGACGCTGAGAGACCCCAGAAGTGCTCCACTCTGGGTTTTATACCCTGGGAATAACTTGAATTGCTAGGCACAAGTGTTGCAGAACATACTTTTCTAGAAGAAATGAGAATATAGTCTGGAATGTTCTGGATATATCTTCCTTATCTTAGGGTATTGCATTCTCAATGCATTCTGCTTGAGAACTGAAAGCAAGAAGGGGAAGATCTGGGTTGGTCAAACTCATCTAGGGACATTCCCTCCTACACTAATCCATCTCCATAAACCTAGCAGTTCTTTGACTCCAGGAAACTAATGAACATTCATTTTAGGATTCTCTTCCTCATCTCAATGACCACACTCCTCTTTGGCATTGATGTGCTCTCCTAGAAGTTTTAGTTTCATGGATGTTGGTTTGCTTTAATTCTTTATTGATGAATTGAGATCCAGCATAAATACATCCTCTTCCATAAAGCCTTATTCACCATTCTGCCACCCTGTGCTCCTAGTCAGAATCAGGTCTTCGTCTTGGCATTGTATTGGTTCTTTGCTTAAAACACCACTAAGGAGCATTCTCATCCATTAGCATAGCAGAGTCATGTTTTTAAATATAGGTTTCTTGAAACCAAAGACTTTCAACAACCATGTATTAAATATCAGACAAGGGGCTCTGCTAGATGCATTGGAAGGAGGATATGAAAAAAAGAATACAAGTTAGTGTTCAGATTCACAGTTTCTATCAACTTGCACTAAAAAGAAGGCTGCCAGTAGAACTTAGGTTCTTTGGTAGTAATTTTCTCCAAACACAAGTATAAAACATTACTATATCACTCCTCTGGCCAGCAAACAAAACTCATAAACAACCTTTGATGTCTTTCCTTGTTTTCAAACTAAAATTTAAACTCCTGAGTATCATATGGAAGCACTCAAAGAATGGGACTCCAGGCAATGCAGGTTTAGTTTTCATTCTGCCATATGACTACTTCTAACACTGCACGTCACTGGATTGCTCAGCACTACATTTCGTGCCCTATGCCTCTGAGATTGCACACTTTTCTTTTCCTTATCTTTTCCTTTACCATTATTTCTAAATGTTAGAGGAAGGGTGTTCCTGTCAGGAGCCAGACCAAATGCCACTGTTCCCACCAAATCTTTCCAACTCCAATGAATGGCAATATGTTACTATAGTTTGCCTTTTACCAGCACCCATGGTGTGCTGTACATCTTTCCCATTAGATTCTAACCTCTTAGGTGAAGGAGTCAAATTTATTAATACTGTAGCCTGATGGTGTCTAGTAGAGGACCTCCTTTGTACATGTATTTTGAACTCAGTAAGTATGTCTAAAGTGAAATGACTTACTGATACTATAACTAAACTAGAGCCACCATTCTTCAGATGATAGCAGTAAATTAGCTGCACAGCATGAGGAGTAATATAAAGTTAGTTAAATTTGCAAGTTTTAGCCTAATTGCATTATTTCAGTTTCCGCCTCTGGCACAAGACTATGTTTGGCTTCCATTTCTTCTCTTTCCACATAGAATTACTCTCAAAAACTGCAAAAGACAAGTTATACAAGGTTATCTTTTTTACTTCTTTTGAATTTGCCTTGCACCTTTAAAAATGTGTCTTTCAAACCTTATTGGCCTGCTTTTTGAAAGAATTACATAATTAAGTAAAATATGAAAAAATACATACTTGACTAAGATGTAAATATCCATGATTTATAAAATAAAGAATCAGCTTTGGTCCAATTATTAAACCTTTAAAGTATTAAAGAGGCTTTTTTTTAAACATCTAAGAGATGTTCTTTTTTTTTTTCTAAAATAAATTCCAAAGCTACCTATGGATTTATTGAAATATTTATGATGAAACGAAATCAGAAGCTTTATGTTGGTGGCATCAGAAAGAGGCTGAATGATAGGGCATGAGATCCCCTGATTTCCTTAGGGTGATTATTAAAAAATAATATTCTTCTTTACAGAATCAAGAATTGAAAGATCAAGCAGCACAGTTCAAAAGTTGAAAGAGATTAGATAAAAGATGGGTTGTGCAGAAGAACCCAAGGAAGAGGATGAAAGAACAACTGGTGAGTTGGTCACTAAAATCTCATTGCACCATGTGGTGGTGAGAGAGAACTTATATTTTAAAAAGAGACTATTCCTGTATGTGATTAAGTGGCAAATATTAAGTTATATTTGTCTATATAAATAAAATATTCTCTTAATACTGCTATTTCTAATTAAAAAGTAATATACAATTTTTGAGCATTTATCAAAGGCTACATGTATTATTTATTTAATCCACATAAGATCTTCTTGAGGAAGAACACTGTATTTCTCTATCATATCAAAAGAGAAAATAGAAGGAGAAAAAGTTTCATAATTTGCCTAAAAGTCCAACAGAGAATAAGTGGCAGAGAAAGGATTTAATTCAATTGTAGATATGCTGCCTTTGAGGTCGTTTAATTATTCTACTATCCTGGCTCCCTTATTTAAACATATAATGTGTAATGAAAATTAAAACCTTGCTAGAGTACTCTGATAAGAATTTAAATGTACCTAGGTTTTGAATACATGTACACATGTCTATAGTTGTTGATATTTCTGATTAATTCACTAACCCAATTCCATAAATATTGTTTAGGTAACTGTCAGAAATCATGTGAACCCAAGCAACTGAGATACAACACCGAAAAAGTTATAGTCTTCTTCCACTCAAGCAGTTCCTTCATTTAAGAAGGGATATAGGTAAGTTAATACGTGGTTGTGACTTGCAGATAAATGAACAGTATAAAGATAAAGTACAGGAAACCCAAGGGGCACCATCCCAGATCTTGTCTCTGTGTGGTTTGTAGAGGGGCATCAGATAAAACTTCGGTGGAGGGAATGTCATCCAAGTTGAGATCTGAAGGATAAGAAAGTTGAAGGTGTAGGCCGGGCGCGCGGTGGCTCAAGCCTGTAATCCCAGCACTTTGGGAGGCCGAGACGGGCGGATCACGAGGTCAGGCGATCGAGACCATCCTGGCTAACACAGTGAAACCTCGTCTCTACTAAAAAAATACAAAAAACTAGCCGGGCGAGGTGGCAGGCATCTGTAGTCCCAGCTACAGGGGAGGCTGAGGCAGGAGAATGGCGTAAACCCGGGAGGCGGAGCTTGCAGTGAGCTGAGATCCGGCCACTGCACTCCAGCCTGGGCGACAGAGCGAGACTCCGTCTCAAAAAAAAAAAAAAAAAAAGAGTTGAAAGTTAGCTGAGTAAAGGGAAAGAGATCCAAGCAGAAAGATGAGCCATCACAGAGGCATGGAGTTGAGAAAGGATTAAGCATTCAGATAACAGCACTTCAGAGTGGCCTGGCATATAACTCGCAAAGACAGAGAGGGTAGAAGGTGGCCTTCCATGTCACTCAGTTCACACCATTGATCCCAAGTATGGAAGAAGCTGCCTCTAAACCCAAAAGATATCTACCTGGATATTTTATTTTGCTTTTAGTGATAGGAAGGGCCACATATCCCAAACTACTGCAGACCACTGAATCTTTATAATTTTCACGGGGCTCCTTATTAAATAGAGTTCATGTCTCGGGATCTGTATTCTATGAGTCCTATTAAGACCTCCAATATACTTACTAATTATTGCTTAGCTTAACTACTTAATTGATGTCAATGGTAAAGTGAACCATTGTGGCATTCTGTGAAAAGTAGAGATAGTCAGATCCCTTCAAACTATATTATGACAGAGGTTGGGTGTGGTGGCTCATGCCTGTAATCCGAGTACTTCGGGAGGCCAAGGCAGGTGGATCAGTTGAGGTCAGGAGTTAGAGATCAGCCTAGCAAACATGGCGAAACCATGTCTCTACTAAAAATACAAAAATTAGCCAGGCATGGTAGCCCTGCCTGTAGTCCCTGCTACTTAGGATGCAGAGGTGGGAAGATCAGTTGAGGCCAGGAGGCAGGGGTTGCAGTGAGCTGAAATTGCACCACTGCACTCAGCCTGGATGACAGAGTGAGATCCTGAAAAAAAGAAGAAAAAGAAAGAAAAGAAAGAGAGAAAGAGAGAAGAGAGAGAGAACGAGTAAGAGAAAGTGAGAAAAAGAAAAAGAAAGAAAAGAAAAAAGAAAAGAAAAGAAAAGAAAAAAGAAAGATTCCATAGAAATATATCTACCATTGAGGCAAAGTACTTTGAGAGAACAAAGAGGATGGAGGAATAGGGATTTCCTCTACATTTTTCAGGCCAGAGAAGTCTTTTTTTCCCAGTTAATTTGGCCAGAGAAACAGGCTGGTGAACATGACAAAACCCCATCTCTGCTGAAAATACAAAAATTGTCCAGCTGTGGTGGCATGCGTGTGTAGTCCCAGCTACTCGGGAAGCTGAGGCAGGAGAATTGCATGAACCTGGGGTGGAGGTTGCAGTGAGCCGAGATGGTGCCACTGAACTCCAGCCTGGGTAACAGAGTGAGACTCTGTCTCAAAAGAAAAAAACAAACAAATGACCCCCCCCCCAAAAAAAAAATACAAATACCAAAACTATATTATGACAGAACAAGGGGAAGTAACAAGCCCAAGGTTAGACCATAAATGTATATTGTTGCAGTATTGGGGGCTACATGAATGCAAACTTGTCACATACTATAAAACTAAGGCTATTCTAATCTAGTCTAGCAAAGATTCTAACACAGCAGCTGCAAGTGGTGCTATTACTTGATTGAATTTGTGTTAATGTATTGTCATTCTCTAGGATTCATCTGGGTTTCATGTGGTTATTGTGATGAATTAAATGGGATATGATTGGGACTACCCTCTCTGAAACCTATAGGTTCTAAGGATCACACTAAACTCTGATATTTTCTCCAGAATGCTATCTTATTTTTAACTTCTATTTTGGCTTAGGAGGGGATGGAGGCGGTTTTAGAGGCTTCCCTGGGTCCTCTCTACTATGGTATAATTAACCCACATAGTATAAAGAATCCATGTAAGTATTCTGCCTATTACAAAATGTTTCTATTCCACTTCTAACTTGAATGTTTGGTAACTGACCACTAGGTTTGTCTGTGGAAAATGTGGACCTACTGTCAAGTGGTCCTGGGCTAAGTATCTATTTATTACCAGGCTCCCATACCCATATGCCTGCATCCTAACAAAGGGAATAATCTGGATCACCAAGGATCATTGTCAACTAGAACCTCGCATCTAACAGTGTCTAAATATCTGTATATCTCCATTTTCACAGTGTATGGTTACTTAAGGAAGTCATCACAGTAGCTTTGGAGAAGTTCTGGTGAACTATCACCATTTCATAATGTTGCAGGGTACTTCCACCTGGGAAACCAGCCTGTCCTCTTAATGGGTGCTGGATTTGAATACTGGCAAATCCAGAAACTAGGCAAAAGATCATGACATTTTATTATAGCAGCTTCCCTCAGCCTTATAAGCATGCAATCTTGACTTCTTTTATTTAGATTGAGAACACCCTTGTTAGTTGCTCATCTTCATTGCTCTTGCATATACTATGTTTTGTAATCATCTCCATAGTTTCTTTAAGTCAGCACTGCCTCCTACCTACTGTCACTTCAATTTGCTGCTCATTGCTCTGATAGTTAAACACTTCCATCTACCTCTATTATCATTATTATTTTAGTCCTATAATCTCCATTATTATTATGAAGCCCTATTCTGTAATAACATATTCTATGGTCAGTTCTAGTCTAG
This sequence comes from Rhinopithecus bieti, assembly GCF_001698545.2. Classification (NCBI taxonomy): domain Eukaryota; kingdom Metazoa; phylum Chordata; class Mammalia; order Primates; family Cercopithecidae; genus Rhinopithecus; species Rhinopithecus bieti. The sequence goes on along the minus strand of NW_016807417.1, from coordinate 683,469 downwards.
ACAGCTATCACTGAGATTCCTGGAATAGTCCTTATGGTTTTGATAAATGGAGTGTCTTTAGGGACTCTCTGTAGAATATAATTGGCAAGTAGTATTTCCATCCTTAAGTGTATAACTCCTACCATATGCGTTCTTCTGACCTTTTGGCCACTTCTTTCACCACCTTTCATGCTAATTCCTGCATTTCTATTTCACTTCATGTTGGTTGTCACTTTCTCCAAGAAAGTGGCTTTTTCCTAGAGCCATTCCAACAGGGTTTAGGTATACCCTTCCAGGGTTCTTATCAAGGTATTAAATCCAGTATCAAGGGATACTCTCATGTTGATAAACTCTCTCTCTCTTTTTTTTTTGTTTTTTGTTTTTTGTTTTTGTTTGTTTGTTTGTTTGTTTGTTTTGTTGTTGTTGTTGTTGTTTTTGAGATGGAGTATTTCTCTGTTGCCAAGGTTGGAGTATAATGATGTGATCTCAGCTCACTGCAACCTCCGACTCCTGGGTTCAATCGATTCTCCTGTCTGAGCCTCCCAAGTAGCTGAGATAGCTGAGATTACAGGTGCCCACCACCATGCTTGGCTAACTTTTGTATTTTTTAGTAGAGATGGGGTTTCGTGATGTTTGCCAGGCTGGTCTTGAACTCCTGACCTCAGATGATCTGCCAACCTCAGCCTCCCAAAGTGTTGGGATTACAGGTGTGAACCATTGTGCCTGGCTTGATAAACTCTCTCTTATTCAACTTTATGGTCTACTACCTATTCTCTGGACACCATGCATGCTTCTCTGGCTTCTATGGATATATTTTGGCTAAGTTCTGTGATTTCCTTGGGGTATAGATTCTTTGTTTCCTCTATAGCTGCAGCATATCCTCAGCTAAGTTATATTGTACCTTCACCTTATTTATCGGTCTGGTGACCAGGAGGGGTGCATTGTCTTGCAAGACAGAAGTCTTTGCCGTGTCTTCAAATGATGATTAGTGCTACCCCTCAGCAGGAAAAAAAATAGGACATTTCTGGAGGCCTAGGTAGTTCAGCAGAGCCTACAGATTAAAATTCTGCATGAATGGATCCAGATGTTTCCATCTCAAAATGTTAGGTTCCACTTCTCAATCAGAGTCCTGATCTTGTCATAATAGAGTTGCTAGAATTGAAATTCAACCTTTCCTAAAGTTCAACTACCCTTATAACTAAGCTCTAGGCCAAATCCTTAGCTGTTTTACTCCTCTATGTGCAGGAGAGGATATTCTTTTTATATGCTACTTATGGCAATGCCTGGGGAGGTACTCAGCTGTAAGCCATCAGCAGTAAGTACTCCTAGCTACTAACTAGCAGAATAAATGCCTATGTTCAGAAAACAACAACCTCAGTGACTGTTCATATCATCCACCAGAAAAGAAGGGACTTCTTCTTCTCCTTCTTCCTCCTCCCCTTTTTTTTTTTTTTTTTTTTTTTTTTTTTTTTTTTTTTTTTACAGATAGTGGATGTTTTATCATTTTAATTATTGAAAAAAATGATCAAAATTGAAATTACAAAGAGCAAAAGGAAAATTATACAATGGAGTTTTATGAGGGACAAAATACATGGGATCAAAAGCCAATGCAGCAGCATTGGCCTTGGATTGCAGAAGGGCACCTACTCTGTTGAAACTAGAGGGAAAGAGGAAAGATGAGTGCAATGGAGGAAGGTTTTTAGGTTTGTTGGCAAGCAGTGGACTGGTTATTATCTGATGGAAATGAAGTACGAGGCAGAATTGTGTTTTAAGAAAGAAAGAGTCATTGGCCAGTAGTAATTTTTCAGAGAACAGAGAAATGTTGCAAAGCTTTCATTAATGAAAAAATTTTGTTTGCCTCTTTTTAAGTTCAGGGGTACATGTGCAGGTTTGTTATATAGGTAAATTGTGTCATTTTTTTTTTGAACAGATTATTTCATCATCCAAGTATTAAGCCTAGTACCCTTTAGTTATTTTCCTGATCTTCTCCCTCCTCCCGCTCTCTACCCTCCACTAGGCTTCATTGTGTGTTGTTCCCCTCTATGTGTCCATGTGTTCTCATCAATTAGCTCTCACTTATAAGTGAGAACATGTGATATTTGGCTAATGAAAAGAGTTTCATTGTGCCCCTACTGTGCGCTTTTATATAAAGTAGGAAAATGAACTATCCAGAGAAGCATGGTAAAAATGACAGGCATTGTTGAGGTCTCAGATGAAGTTGGTGGTCAAGAATGTTTTGTACAGTCTCCCCTGCTTTGTGACTTAAGCCTTCAATAGTACTCAATTGAGTCAGAACAGCACAGAAAGAATGAATACCTGACCTAATGCAGAGTGAAATTTTGTCATATGGGCTTAACAAAAGTGGAGGTGAGTGGGATATTGGTGGAGTGTTATACATGGAATTAGAGGAAAACAGGACAAAAATCAGAAGATACTAATAAATGGACATGTAACAGACAATCAGAATTATATATTACAATGGCTGCATTAAAAAGAGTTGAATATGCAATCTGAAAATACAAATCGTTTTAGAAAAGTGATTTGGGCACAGGAGTGAATTAGATCATAAGATCTTAGGTGGCCCTTAGAGTAGATGGTGGAGGTGAGATCAAGAGAAGTCATTGCAGATGTCAGTGAACCCACTGCCAAATAGTGAAATCAGCAGTTTTTCTATTCTCGTCATGATTGGCCTTTCAGTCGTATTCAATACCATTAATATCTTGTTCCTGAAATGATCGTACCTTAATTTCTGTGCCATCGCACATAACTGGCTTCTCTCCTACCTCTCCATTCTCTTCTTCTCTCCTGCCTTTGTTAGTTCTTCTTTAACTTCTTTAATGTCTTTTCATGCAGTCCTATTCTCACTCTATATTTCTTCCTAGGGTGACTCCATTTAAACATATGGATTCAAGTACTTCTGTGTACCGATGGTCCTCAAATTTACTTCTCTTGTCAAGGCATTTCCTTTCAGCTCCAGACTCACATATTTAATTAGGTCATCCACATCTATATACGGTATTGTCTCATCTTCTCATCAACATCTTCAAAACTGAATTTTTGATCTTTTTCATGAACTTGATCCTCTTCCAGACTCATCCATCTAATTAGGTCATTCATATCTGCAATTGGATGTTTCATTTTTATCCGTACCTGTAAATTTCAAGATAGGAATGCAGCATATTCAGTTACCTTTTTAAATTCTTCTCTTCTCCTTGTATCCATTCCCTGTGACTTGTGACTGCATTTTCCCCACTGGAGACAGAGTGTACTTCTCTACTTCTTGACTTAGAGCTCAGCATGTGACTTGCTTTGACCAAAGAGATTTTATCTGATGTGTTGTAAGCAGAGGTATGAAATGTGTTGTCATGGCTGGGTTTGCCCTTTTGCTCTCTGCCGTCATTACTAGAAGAACAAATCCTGCTGGCTTCAGGAAATCGAGATGCACATAGAATAAACCTCTCCCAGTAGACATAAGTACCTGTAGCCTAAAGGAAAGCCATCCTGCCAACTCATAGAACTGCAATGTGAGAATAACTGTCTCAAGTCACTGAGCTTTAGGGTGGTGTGTTGCTCAGTAATAGCATGTAGTAGTAGCCAACTGATATAGTGAGTATATTAAAGATTTTGGTGCAGGGCAAAAAAGACCAGTTTGAAATGACACCCTCAATGATTTGATGTACCATCAGACCTCTGTTAGGTGTTATGTAACCCCTATTTCTTTCCTGACCACTGGCCTACTAGTCCCTGGGTTGGAAAACAGATACAGATTTTAATTGAAGCCATGGGAGCAGATATGATTATTACCAAAGAGTGAGAAACGAAAGACGTATGAAGCAAATTTCAAGCAGCACTCATATCTAAATTTAGGTAGAGTAGGAGAAACTATTAAAGGCAGGAAAAGACAATAACCAGAGAGAAGGAAAACTGAGAGTTTGATTCGTCGTAGAAGACGGTCAAATAGTAAAATGGAAAAAAGGATACAGAGTTTTTTTTTTCCATAACCAAACATTACAATTATATTTTAGGACATAACCAACATTAGCAAAACAAAGTTTGTCTTTTTGCTGTATCACTATGAATTATCTGGGTGAATGAGTGCCTTTTAGGAAACTATAGGATATGAAGAACTAAATATGTATTCTCCAAAACAGATGCAGGACCTTGTGGGGAGTAAGGGTAAAGTTCTTGAAAAAGTCAGATGGAACTAAGGCAAAGGAGAACTGTGCATGAGACTAGAGGGAACAATGACTCCAGCAGGCCTGTCCGTGGGGCACACTGAATGGCAAAGCAGCAGCATGGCGCAGCAAGAAGGCTGGGCCCTCAGCTTGGATTTCTCTCCTAGTTCTACCACCTACAAGCTATATGACCTTGATTCGCCTTATTAACTTATGACATGGAAGCACCAACCTTATGTGACTGTTTTGAATATTATGTGAGTTAATTCAAATAAAGTGTCTAGAACTGAGCCTGTCATACAATGAGTGCTTGAGTTGTTAGCCATATTACTGTGGACCTGTTAGATGTGTCAAAATCTGGTGACTTTTAGCCAATAACTGTTTGCTTTTTTTCCTGAATGCAGAGTTTCATTTCTCAGACCGTCTTATAGTTAGATATGGCCATATGTGTCGTTCTTGCCAAAGGAATGTAAATAAATGATGGTTTCAATGTAAAATGAGGCTTCTAAGGTTTGCCTACTCCATGCAGATGACAATGAGAACTTAGGGGCAGTGAAGTCTCCTACATGAGGTAAGAAGCCTGAATCCCTAAATTAGCATGTGTTGAAGAGACACCAGATATCCAGAAATATCTACATGTACAGGCATGTACAGGCATACCTCATTTTACTGCATTTTGCTTTATTACACTTTGCAGATACTGCATTTCCTTCCTTCCTTCCTTCCTTCCTTCCTTCCTTCCTTCCTTCCTTCCTTCCTTCCTTCCTTCTTTCTTTTCTTTCTTTTTGATGGAGTCTTACTCTGTCTCCCAGGCTGGAGTGCAATGGCACGATCTCGGCTCACTGAAACCTCTGCCTCATAGGTTCAAGTGATTCTCCTGGCTCAGCCTCCCAAGTAGCTAGGATTACAGGCACCCACCACCACACCCAGCTAATTTTTGTATGTTTAGTAGAGGCAGGGTTTCGCTATGTTGGTCAGGCTCATCTCGAACTCCTGACCTCTGGTGATCCACCCACCTCGGCCTCCCAAAGTGCTGGGATTACAGGTGTGAGCAACCATGCCCAGCCCGGATACTGCATTTTCAACAAATTAAAGATTTATGGCAAGCTCACATCAAACGAGTCTATTGGCACCATTTTTTCCAATAGCTTGGGCTCATTTCATAGCTCTGTGTCAAAATTTGGTAGTCCTAGAAATATTACAAACTTGATTATTATTATATCTGTTACAGTTATCTGTGATTAATAATAATTTATCTTACTATTATAATTGTTTTGGGCAGCAAAAACAGTGCCCATATAAGATTGCTAACCTAAATCATAAATACTATGTGTTCTGAATACTCTACTTACTGGCTGTTCCTTGATCTCTCTCTCTCTTTCTTCTTGGGCCTCTCTATTCCTTGAGATACAATATTGAAATTAGACCTATTAATATCCCTAAAATGGCTGCTGTATGTTCAAGTGAAAGGAAATGTCACACATCTCTTGCTTTAAAGTAAAAGCTAGAAATGACTAAGCTTAGTGAGGGAAGCATGTCAAAAGCCAAGCTAGGCCAAAAGCTTGACAGTTAGCCAAAGTGTGAAAAGTTCTTGAAGAAAATGAAAAGTGCTACTCTAGTGGACACATGAATGATAAGAAACTGAAATAGTCCGATATCTGATATGAAGAAAGGTTTAGTGGTCTGGTTAGAAGATCAACCAGCCACAACATTCCCTTAATCCAAAGCCTAATCCAGTTCAAGGCCCTAACTTTCTTGAATTCTATGAAAACTGAGAGAGGAGAGGAAGCTACAGAAGAAAAGTTGGAAACTTGCAGAGATTTGTTCATGAGGTTTAAAGAGAGAAGTTGTCTTCATAATATAAAAGTGCAAGGTGAAGCAGCAAGTACTGGTGTTGAAGCTGCAGCAAGTTATCCAGAAAATCTAAGAGATTTAATGAGGTGGCTACACTAAACAACACATTTTTCATGTAGATGAAACAGCCTTATTTTGGAAGAAGATGCCATCTAGGACTTTCCTAGCTAGAGAGGATGTCAGTGCCTAGGTTCAAAGCTCCAAACACAGGCTGACTTGCTTGTTAGGGGCTAATGAAGCTCGTGACTATAAGTTGAAGCCAATACTCAGCCTAAAAGGGTCCCCCAAACCCGAGACCCCTTAAGAATTATGCTAAATCTACTCTGCCTATTGTATCTGACCCATTATATCTTTTCAGGACTATATCTTTTGAGGAATATTCTCACCTAAAAAAATGCAATGGGTAAAAATAACAAAAACCCTTATATCACATTCTACATTCTGATATCTATGTATCTCCTTGATAGTATGAGCCTAAAAAGCACTGGCATAATTCTAAACAATTCATACATCATTTGTCACATAAACAAATTGAACATTGCTCTTTAATTTGTTAATATAACTATGGTAAAAGCATTGCATATTATGCACCCATATCAAAAATTTATAATGCATGGAAACATGCAAACTTTAATAAAGAAAACTCCAGTGTTTTCTCAAATTTAACTGAGCAAAATACCTTTTTTTGTAAAGCTTCTGTAAACATTTTTGAAGACATAGTTTTGTTGACTTCAATTTGGATGATGTTGGTGGAATATCCATTTTCAAAACTCTAGGTGAGAGCGTGAATTGGCAAATACTTTTGGAGGACAAATTGGTGCAATGTCCATAAAAACCTGTAAATCAATAAGTCCACTTCTTGGAATTCCTCTTAAGAATTAAACCCCATAGGAACATGAGTGCAAAGGCTATCAATATTATTGTATTAATAGCAGCACAAAAAACTAAACATCACCTAAATTTATTTTAATAGGGGTTTGGTAAAAGAAGTTAGGTTATATTCATACTCTGTAGCATATTAGTTATTAGTAAATAATAAGCTATACATCAAAGAGAGTGCAAGCTTCAAATGGGCATGCATTTTTGTTCGCTAATGTACCTGTCTCCAGAAAATAGTAAAAGGTTCTGGCACATTATAGCTGCTTAGGAAATGTTTGGCGAATAAATGAAAATGCATTGTGATGAAAAGGCATCTGAGACATATTAAGTAAAAAAAGTAATTTTTAGAATCATTCATATTCAAATTCATGGGTAAGTTCCAATTCATATTCAAAGAAATAAACATAGAGATAAAGAACCAGATGATACCCTTTACACCGCAACCAGAGGTTACCTCTGAGGTTTGGAATAGGAGTGGTGGGAATTAAGGGGAGAGTTTTGGTGGTACTTCCTGTACTTAGTTAGCTACTGATTGCCTCTTTTAAAACAAATATATATTCATGTATTATTTAAAATATCATCATGGGTCTTTTGAAAATAATTTGAAATGATAATCTAAAGTAGGGGATTTATATTTTGAACAGGAAATAGTAATGTCAGCTAAAAACTTGCTGAGTGCTGATCATGCGCTAGGCACTGTTTAGATACTTTACAAGTATTAACTCACCTATTCCTGACTCATTTAATCTTATGAGGGTAGTGCTGGAACTATTACCATTATACAGGCAAGGACACTGAAGATAAGGCACTCGTCTGCAGCCACATAGCTATCAAATGGGAAATTTAGGCTAGAAACCCTAGAAATTAGGCTTCGGAATGTACTATATCAATCATCCCATTGATGCTGTGTTTGAATATTAGGTTGGTACAAAAGTAATTGCGGGTTTTGCCATTATTGGCAAAAACTTTTGCACTAACGTAGTAAAATCAATATTCTGAGTCAATGAGGAGCTGTTTGGAATAATGAGAAAGAAGAGAAGTACAATAAGTCTGTGAAGGTTGGTAGCAAATCTCAAAATCAAATGCTGAAGTATTTGGATTATTTTTATACTTAGCAGAGCAATAGGATCATGAGCTCCTTTAAGCTTGCTGATGTTTTTTTGCAAGGAGAATAGAATAATTAGAAGACAGTAAATAAAGTCGTTTCCCCACCCATACATCTTAGCTAATGTATTGGTAGGGGAAATGAATAGTGGTAAAGTATTCCAAAATCCGTTATTGGAAACAAAGGTAGCAATATTTGGCAATGGTGGTCATAGTGCTGGTGAATAGAAACATCAAAACTAACTGAATTGTGTATTTCAATAGTATTAACGGTAACGGTAACAATAGAGAGATTTTCAGGAAAGATTATTTCCTTAGTAAAGCTAAAGTCATCAGGTGGTCTAGCCAGGTCTGAATCACAGTCCCTGGCATCAGACATATGTGAACACCTCTGAAGCATTGTTCATTTCTTTGGCTGGGAATTCCCTTCCCCTTCTTGAAATGGCAAATTCCTACTCATTTTTCAAGGTCACACTTGGAATTATCTCTTCTATAGAATCTCCCTTGAGTATCCTCCAAGGAAAAGATAAAATAGTCCCTCTTCTGTGTTTCCTTGCTCCTTTAGTCACCTTTGTACTATCACACTTACTAGGTTGTCTTATTGTCAGCTATCCACATAGGTATCTCCCTGGATAGACTCCATGTGTTCTTTGAAATCTAGGGTCTTATTTTATTGTATCCTTGTTTGCCAAAAAATGTGTTCAGCAGATTAGGTACTTATGAAATAGTAATTGAATAAATGCATGTATTTTAATTTATTTATTTAATTATAATCTCACCTTATTCAAATAGTTAAGATGTCTTAGAAAGTTAATAATAAGATAAGAAACATTCTAGCTTAAGTTCATTGAATATTTTATGATGGGCATTCTGTTAAATTACACACACGCAAACACACACACAGTATCTCATTTCACCATTGGCCCATATAACTTCACCATTTTACAGCTGAATAAACTAAGGCTAAGAGAGGTTAACTTGGCCAAACAAGCAATAACTCTCAAAGTTTGGCTTCAGCCTCAGGTTTGTTTGACTCCAAAGCTTACAATTTCATTAGGCAAAAATTAGAAGCCGTGAGAAAGATAAGCAAAGGCAACTTAAGTGTAAGAATAAAAAGTCTGCTGATTAGAGAAATGTGATCTCTACCACTTGTCTAGCAAAACAGCATGATGACTCTGGCACACACAATGTGCTAGTTCAAACCCCCATGCCAATCTTTCTAAATAAACCAGGGAATAAACCAACAATGATTGGCTGTAGCAACACTCTCTTCTTGCCTGTATTTTAATAATACTGACTCGTTACACTCCGTCTGTTCAGTTCACAATTTTGTTTCTTGTTCTATCCAGAAACTTGCCTTTGTTTTGTCAAAAGGTAGAAATAGTGCTAAAATAACTTCAGACATCTTATTTCCAGGTTGCAAAAGTAGAAACTCTAGCTGTAATGCATCAGGAAAAATAATATACTGTGGCTATTAACCATTAACTTTCAGTCAAGATACACATTCTAGCAGTCAGTCATCTGAAGCTGATAAATTCCAGACAACTTGCTTTGCATAAATTGTCAATGATTCTGTAGGATAAAATACTCCTAAGAAGAGGTGACTGATACAAATTATTTTTAAAGACCAGGGACAGCCAAGACCAGATTGTCTTACCTACTAATATTTTATATTTAGATAGATAATCTATCTGAATAATGAACAGGATGAAAAAAAATTCTCTAGAACTTAAAGTCTTTAATCATCTTATAACATATTGTAAGTTATTCAGGGAAGTATTTATGAGATGAATATTATTAATTTGCTTAGTTGATGACTGAAGTAGCATGGATCCTGCATGATAGAAAGTTTTACTTTAATTACCACAAGGTTAGCTGGAGATGCATCAAGCAATTTGAGGAGGCTCCTCCTCAAATTGGTTGAGAGCAGGATTCATCATTCTCTTGTTTACATAAGAATTGATTGTGAATGGCTGATGTTGCATCTGCCTCTCATAAGATGTGCTTTTAAAAAATAACAAAAACTAGGTAATCTGCTTACTGGAT
>NW_016807417.1:605196-671894 GCF_001698545.2 Rhinopithecus bieti | reverse complement strand
TGTTTTCTCAAATTCATTACTTGTATTTATTTTCTTGGAGAACAGTGAGTTCTAAACTGACAATTATTTTAATATCCTGTGAAAACTTATTTGTTGTAACTAGCAATCTTTATTTTAACCCACTGAGCACTGTACTTTATTAAATATATATTATTTATATATAATTACATTATTTATACATATGACTATATATAATGATTAAATACCATATAAACTTATTTCAGTGGTTATTCATCCAATAAAAACTACAGTACTATTTCAAACCTTGTCTGAAAATTGTAGTCTTTATTGGATGAATAAAGGTTAACTTGCAAGAACCGGATTTCGTATAGAAAGCCCTGCCAGCTACACTGTTCTTTAGATGCAGTGCGGTGTCTTGAAAGTCCTGGGAACCAGAAAAAGCCTGTCTCTGTTAGTGAGCTTTGTGATATTGAACTAAATATTTATTCTTTCTGGTGTCTATTACTTATTTTATAAAATGAGAAGATACGATTTAATTACCTTCAAAGCTCTTAATAACTCTAAAACTTTGATGATCTTACAACTTTACACCCATTTTTAGAGAATCTTGATGAGGCAACATTATCTTTGGGGAAATCTTAAATATATGTATATGAAAACGTGCACAAGGAATTTATGGTAAATAGGAATATAGTGTAAACAAGTAGTTTTATGAAGTGTAGGATGCCATGACTTTTTAAGTTAGTATTTTATATTAGATTGATAAATACAGTTATTTTATTCTGTGGTTTTTATGCAACAATCCATGATTCTTTAAACTTTGTAAAGACTTCAAAGTTTATAGTATAAAACTGTGATTACCCAAATAACATCACCAAATCACTGTCTCTGTCTTTGCTCTGAAAACTCACGTTGGCTGCTCTTGATTAGAAATGGAGATAAAATTAATTGCCTGATTTTTGATAGGGATTTTCAAAAGCTTAGCAGATTTTATTAGCTAATCCAAACAATCTCTGTGCAAGACAATTTGCTGCTTCTTTTCTCCTTCTCCCTGCCCCCTTCACTCTTTATAGTCTGGATCTGGAACAGCGGATTGACAGGTGAACACTGGGGCCAGAGAAACTGGTGCCTTTCCTTTCACAGAGTCCTTGTTCTTCTTAGCCTGGCTTATATTCTAATAACAAGGAAAAAGTCAGCATTTCACATCCCAAGGGCATGAACTTCCTGCCCTGCTTTGACTCAGGCAAAGAACATCTCCAGGCCCAGTGTCCTCTGGTGGGTAGAAGTATCCTTGCAATTTTTATCACATGGCCTGCCCTGCAGCTTCTTCTCCAGTACCATTCCATGATTACTAAATGCACAGATGTAAAAGAAACCTGCCAATGCCTTGAAGTGAAATCTCAGAACATCATAACATATCACGCTGAAAGCAATGTAATAAAAACAGGTATTCAGGTCTGAGGAAATAAGAGAAATCGAACACCTCAAAGACTAGGACAAGGATCTTTAGTTCAACACCTCAGCAGTCAGCTTTGGCATATGTGAGAATGTAAAAGAGGGTGGTACACCTTTTGCTTTGAATGTTTCACCAATTGATTCCCCTGGCTGTCTTCCCAGAGTCTATGAGTATCATAGTCCCTTAATGAAGGCTTCATCACATTCTTTTGAACTGATTCCTGCCAATATCAAAGAAGCACAGCAGAAACAAAAACACTGCTGTGATGTTAGAAATCACAATTGTTAACTTTGAAAAGAAATCTTGGTATGCAGGTTAGAACAATATCCAAGTGGTTCAAGTAGTAGACTGATGAATTCACCGGAAAACTCTCTAAAAAATGAAGTGGGTGGGAAAGAATAATACTCTTTGTCTGGGTACCTACTTAGAAAAGTAAAGGAGAATTTAAATATCATGATACCGCGGTAAATATTTTTAAGCATTTGCTTCTTGCAGTAAACTTTGTATAGGAATTGGAATAAAAGATGTAAAATAAGAAGTTAGCAATTTTTATAGTAATCTTTTAAATAAAGTTGAAATACATGTAACACATAAAGAAAAAAATGTAGTGGTTCTAGCAAGGTTGTGCTATTTCTTGAAAATATATAAATGGAAGAATCTTCTTTTAAGATTTATAACATCTGTTATCGATACTCTGTTTAATATATATGAAAATACTGAACTAAACATAATGTTTCTGGATTTGAAGGGACCTTAAGGACCTATTAATAGCACCTTAGAATATGTTCTTGTTCTAGATTTCTACCTTTGAAGCTAATTACTAATATTAGTAATAGCTGTCTTTCTCATTTTTAAGACTTCCTTCAATTTATTTTAGTATATATAACTAAATTATATTATATGCATCATTTAATGATAAAGCCACTATACCTGATGCTATTGTATGGATTACATCTGGTGAAAATTCTCATTTTATATTAATTACCAAATTCACCAATTAGCTGCAGATTTCTAGTTCTGCTGTGGGGTGAGTCAGATAAGTGCTCTGTGCCACATTTATGTGCTATAGCAGGTCACCAAAATAACTTTATAATGATCTCCATGTAATGCCAACATGATCCCAAATAAAGCTTAATATATATACCTTTAGGGTGAATGTATGAGCAGATGGTTACTCCTCTGCCCTATGCTCTGAATAAAACTGCATTTCTTTAGAAAAATATATTCAATGAGACTTTGCACCATTTAGTGTATCACTCGAATCATATACTCCTTGTTATGATCTATTAACTGTTCACATTCTTCACACTAGCCTTGTGCCCCTTAATGATAAGGACCATGCCTCTCTCTCATTCTTTTATTTCCAGCCCCATTACCAACCCTGACACATTACAGGCTCTCAATAAATGCTTTTTAATATATGAATAAATGAGTGAATGCATGCATGGATGCTTGGAATGACCCAGGCCAAACATGCAAATGGAAAATTTGTTTTAGTAGGCTGCTTCTTTTGCTTCCCTTTACACCTGTGTTTATATTAAAATTCACATCATCATAAAACCAGGGTGCGAATCACAACACTCAGCAAGATTACAGAGATGGATCTATTTTTAAAATAAACGAGAAAAACAGGATGGAAAAGCTTTCGTAGGTATGGGTAGCACTATTTAGAAAAGAAAATAACTTTGCCATTATTGCAGACTTATTAATGTTTGCAGTTTTCCTGATTATTCTAATGCAAACCAAATGGCATTTAATTTGGGAGAAATTGCTCTAGACGTGCAATCTGAAGAGGCGAGAAATGGAACAGACTTTCTTTATGCAGTGTTTGGGATGTGGTTAAATTATTTTAGGATGTTCAACAATATAGTGCAAATTCAAATCCTGTGGGCAAAGCTAAACAAGCAATGCTAGGCAGCTTAGCCACTTAATCTTGCGGTGTTCAGTCTGTTGGGTCTGTGCTGTGAAATGGCTCCTGTGGCTTTCATGTGGAAAATGAGAATGTTCTGTAACGGCTGATGTGGGAATAAAGAAGTAAATACAAGGAAACTCTTACAAGCTTTTAATATTAACTGCACTAAGTAAGTGTAACTAACTGCATTAAGTTATTGATTTATCAGGGCTTGACCAAATACTATTTCCCTTAATCCTTTTGGGGAGAAGGACAAAAGTACAAAAAAAGTTCAATGAGCCAGTTGTTAACTGATGAACGTACTGATTATTCATCTAGCTATCGTAGTAGGAGAATGTCCATGGGGCCATTTATGATGACTGGAAAACTGACTAAGGCTTATTGATCCTGATCATTTAATGATTAAAGTACCGATAAATACAACTTTTCTAGAAATTTTGTAGCACTCTATCTCCTCAATAAATGAAATTCGATAGGATCATTTGGACTGAAACCACAAATTTCAAGGAGTTGCCTCATTACTTTTTATTTTCCCCTTTAAAATATTACTAAGTTTCTTTAACCCTGGTTTATAATGATGGAAAAGAAACACAGTCTGTTTTCCATGGCTAAAGGAAATAAACTATTAACTGGTAAATAAACAGTAGATTGGTGTTTAGGGATGGATTTTAACACGATATATTTAGGACATGCAAAGGACACTTAGATTTCAGTCACATTTGGGTAGGTTCCAGACCCTATTAAAACTGACAATGAGAGTAACTTTATTTACGTAGAAGCATGAAGGTCTTCTTGGGGTCTTGTCTGTAACTGCCATACTCAAAGGAGCTGCAGTATCCACTCTCTCAAGTTGGTGATTAGACTTTTAGACCATTTCAAAGGATGCAGAGGGGGTTTCTCTCTAAGTTTCTAGGGCTTTTAAGCACAAATCCCAATTGTGAACTTCAACGCACTTGAATCCTGATTACCTTTTCAGTCCCTAATTACCCAGGAATCAGGTTATTGGCAGGAACTGTTAAAAACAACAAAAACAGAAAGCAGTGTATATTGTTTGCTGTCTGAAGAATGAATTGACCTTCAGTTTGTGAACATTGCATAAATTATTTGGTGTATCAGAAACATCCCTAGCCTTACACCCCCCAAATAACAAGCAAAACAAAACACACACAAAACAGGTTTATCTCTGCAACTTGCTGTCCTCTTGAGACCTAGACATGTTTAGGCTGAGAAAGTCAAGTCTTCTGACCATCAGATATTTAAGTTACTCGTGATGCATATCTGTGAACCAGGTCTTTGAATGGCTTTTTTTCTGGTATTTCATTGCTAGTACAATCCGTTAAAGAAAACAGAATTCCCTGCCATGTCGTTGTTTTTTTTTTTCTAGGAACCATACTAAGAGAATTTCCACAACTGATTTTCTTGATGACAGGGACTGTATCTTATAATTTTCCACATCTTAAAGTTTTGTATATCCTTTCTAAAATATAGTAGAAGGTCAATAATAACTTACTAGCTGATATAAAATAAATGTACTTTTGAGTATTTTTAATCCACAGCTCTGATTATCTTCTTAAAGACAAAGCAAAATGTTAGGTTTTGAGATTATATTTTAGAAGTCATAACCAGGGATAGAATTTTCTCTCTCAGAGGGAGGTTTATAAAACAACACAAAAAAGACTTCTTTTTGCCATTTTGTTATTATGGAATATTTATATTTTCATCTCAAAATACACGTGTTCACACTCATAAAAATTTGCATTTTGGCCGGGCGAGGAGGCTCACGCCTGTAATCCCAGCACATTGGGAGGCCGAGGTGGGCGGATCACGAGGTCAGGAGATCGAGACCATCCTGGCTAACAGGGTGAAACCCCGTCTTTACTAAAAGTACAAAAAAATTAGCCGGGCGTGGTGGCGGGCGTCTGTAGTCCCGACTACTCAGGAAGCTGAGGCAGGAGAATGACGTGAACCCAGCAGGCGGAGCTTGTGGTGAGCCGAGATCACGCCACTGCACACCATCCTGGGCGACAGCGCCAGACTCCGTCTCAAAAACAAAACAAAACAAAACAAAACAAAAAAAACCTTGCCTTTTGTCAGCCTTAATAGATTTGCACTGTAATTTTTTCTATGACTGTATTGCTGTTTGCAAAATTTCCAAGGCTTTGGCCCACTTAAATACAGAGGTTTTGGATGTAAGTTGTAAAGGTCTAATGGATTGTAGACTGCAGAAATGGATTGAAGAAATGTTGAGAGAATATTAGATGGAAATATTGAATGTCCAATTAATCACTTTAAAAAATAATTAATATTTCAAAATTACATTGAGAAGATCACCTCCAGCCATTTACCTAACGTATCATTAATATTCTCAATAACAGCAATGAATACAGCATTTTTTTTGTTTCTCTACTCTTTCTCAGTAGCATACAAATATAATATTGTAATTTGCAACTAAAAAAGATTGACTATTTTCATTCTACTTACCCTTCCAATTACTACCTATTTTGTATCGCTCCCAATTTCTTGTTTGCAAAATTCCCAGAAAAAAATATGTGCACTGGTTGAAAAATTTCTCTCCTCCCATTCTCTCTTGAGCCCATACCATTCAGACTTTGGCCTCCCCTAGTACAAAGAAACTGCTCATGTCAAAGTCAGCGTTGACCTCCATAATATTAAATCCAATCGTCATTTCTGAATCAAGTGATCTCTGTCTCCTGATAAACTTTCATTACTTGGCTTCTAGGGAACCATGCCCTCTAGGTTTCTACTTCTCTATCTGATTCATCTTAGTCTGAGTTGCAGATTCTTCCCATATCCCCAAGCTTTTAAAGTTTCATCTTTGGAGAGCATCTCTTTTTCATCAACAGTTACGTCTTTATTGAACTCATCAGGTGTCATGGGATTAAATACTATCTATACACCCATGATTCCCAAATATTTAACTCTAGACTCAACCACTTCCATGAACTCCACACACATGTATTTAATTACCTACTTGGCATCTTCTCACCTCTACCCAGCACCTCAAATTTGGCGTATTCTACCCAATTTTCTACCCACACGTCTCTTTTAGCAGACGTCATCATCCTAGTTAATATCTATTTTAGTAGCTTGGGCTAAAACCCATTAATTTACTCCACACTTACCTCATGGTCTTACACTATACATCCAAAATTTCAGCAAACTCTGCTGGCACAATGCTCAGAAATATCCAGAATCCAACCTTTACCACCACCTCAGCTATTATCATCCTGGTTCAGACTGCCACGATCATCTCGCCTGGATTACTGTGCTAGCCTGTTTACTCATCTTCTTACTTGTGCCTTTGCCTATTGTTTTAGGCCGGATTCCCTCTCAGGAACATCTTGAATGAAAATTTTAGTACCTGTTTGGGAGGTGATACTGTTAGGAGGTGGTACTAGGAAACACCCCACAAAGGAGTGCAGAAATGAGATAGAGAAAAAAAAACAAAATGAATGAATGTTTATTATTGAACACAGTAGGCAACTGAGGTTTGATCTCTCTGGTGAACACTAGGAGACATACAGCCTGTCCTATTGGGTATTCTGGGGCGCAGGGATCACTTGACCTTTCCCTCCAGTCCCATATGGACTGGATGGGCTCCAAGGGTCAAAGGAAGTCCTTAAGCGAAGTCAGAGGCAGCATCTTCTGCATCATTTGTGGGGCCAAGTGTCAAATGAAAATGGGAGGCCCCTTGTTAAAAATGATTAAGGATTTCAGGAAGGTGACAGCAATGCATGAAACCAAGGCCCTTCTGAGCATGAGACCCTATGCAACTGTATAGGTTGCACATCTGTAAAGTCACAGGAACTGGCATTTGGGATGTGTTGAGACAGAGTGCACAGGAATGATGAATACCTCAGTGATGTGAGTGGGCTACCATCAGAGTCTCCTACAATCCACCCAAATGCACTCAACTACAACTCTGAGTATCTCTTTTAATTGGATGTCCAGAAAGGGAATTACCAGATAAAAGCCTATGAATGTGTTTATGTCTCTTGACATCAATTGCCAAATTCTATGTAGGAAAATTACATAAATATTCCTGACAGTAGCTCTGTTCACTGTATCCTTACTAAGGTGGGTATAATTTTTCTTTATTTATATAAATTTGAAGGTGTCAAAACGGCATTTCAAAGTTGTTTCTACCGTGCATTGTTTTGCTAAAGATAATATGGAGAATATTTGCATATATTTTTGATCATTTGTATTTTGTATCTAAAAGTCATGTGAAAATGCAAAGGAGCCACAAAAGCCAAAATAATTTTGACAAAAAACACTTTGTACTTACACTACCTGATTTTAAAACTTACTATAAAGCTACAGGAATCAAGACACTATGGTGTTGGCATAAATTTGGCATCAATGAAAAGCATGAGAGTTCAGAAATAGATGCCCAAAATAATCAATACATTTTGGGCAAAAAGTGTGAAGGAAATACAGTGGAAAAAAGATGGTCTTTTCAACATATCGCAATGGCACAATTGTATATACATATGTAAAACAACAAAAACAAAACTTCACCCTTAGCTTAGACCATATAGAAAATGTGGTATGTATGTATGTATGTATGTATGTATGTATGTATGTATCTATCTATCTATCTATCTATCTATCTATCCAGCCTGTTTATCCATCTCCCTACTTGTACCTTTGCCTACTGTTTTAGGTTGGATTCTCTCTCAGGCTCTCAGGAACAAACGTTGAATGAAAATTTTAGTACCTGTTTGGGAGGTGATACTATTGGGAGGTGGTACTAGGAAACACCCCACAGAGGAGTGCAAAAATGAGAAAGAGAAAAAATTATATCTCCATATATATATATATATATATATGTGCACACACATACATGCACACACACACACACTAGGGAATACTATGCAGCCATAAAAAAGAATGAGATCATGTATTCTGCAGGAACATGAATGCAGCTGGAGGCTATCATCCTTAGCAAGCTAACATAAAAATAGAAAACTAAATACCACATGTTCTCACTTATAAATGAGACCTAAATGATAAGAACTTATGACCATACAGAAGAAAACAACAGACACTGGGATCCACTAGAAGGGGAGAAGGGGAGGAGGGAGAGAAGCAGAAAAGACAACTATTGGGTATTGGACTTAATAGCTGGGTGATGAAATAATATGTACAACACACCCCCATGACACATATTTACCTATGTAACAAACCTTCATATGTACCCCCAAACAGAAAATAAAAGTTTTTTTAAAAAAATTAACTCAAAATGAGTCACAGAATTAAAATAAGACTGAAAAGTATAAAACATCCAGCTGATGTTGGAAAACATCAAAAGTTGGAAAAGTATAAAACATCCAGAAAAATTTTAGAGACAACAAAGATTTCTGAATAGAACATAGCACAAATTATTAAAGAATAAGTTGAACTTCATAAAAATTAATATGATAACTTTTCACCTTCAAAAGTCACTGCCAAATAAATGAAAAGACAAGCTGCAGACTGGGAGAAAATATCTACAAAAGGCATACCTGATAAAGGGCTTCTTTTAGATATAAACATTTTACAGCACAATTAATAAAAAGACAATCTAACAAAAATTAGTGACATATTTGAGAAGACATTTATCAAAGATGTATGGATTGCAAATAAAAAAAAAATGGCCCTCAATATCACTGGTCATTAAACAAACACAAAATCACAGTGAGATACCACTACACATCTACTGTTATGTCTCCAGTTAGAGAAACGAACAAAGCCATGTGTTGGCAGAATGTGGTACAAATGGAACTCTCATGTATTACTGTTGGAAATGTAAAATGGAACAGCCACTTTAGAAAACATTGTCATAGTTTCTTATAGAGTTAAACATACAATTATCATATGACCCAAAAATTTCATCCTTAGATAATTTATTCAAGGCAAATATTAATAAAAACATACTCCCATACATGGACTTGAACTTGAATGCTCACAGCAGCTTTTAAAACTGCTGCTGCTCACAGCAGTTTTTAAGCCAAAAAGCTGAAAACAATCTAAATGTCCATCAGTTTCTAAATGACTAAGCAGATTGTAGTATATCCACAGAAATGTTACTCGTCGAGAAGAATACTGATGAGGCCACAATATATATACATCTCAAGTAGTATGCTTAATGAAAAATATTATATACTGTATCATATTAAATACATAGCAAATTATCTTAGCATCATTATCTTTCCCATTGATTTATGATGATTTGATACTCTAATACATTGTGTGTGTGTGTCTATTTCAAAACTCATTTTTCATTTTATCTGTCAGTTTACATGCCAGCAACCCTTTTTAATGTATAGTTTTGTATGAGTTTTAATACCTTTCACATCAAATTCTCCCATGAAATTCTTCTTTTACAAGATTTCCCAAGTCACTTTTTTTTGAAACAGGGTTTTGCTCTATCGCCCAGGCTGGAGTGCAATGGTGTGAGCTTAGCTCGCTGCAGCCTTGAGCTCATGGGCTCAAGTGATAGTCCTTCCTTGGCTTCTCAAAACATTGGGATTACAGGCATGAGCTGTTGCACCCAACCCCAAGTGATTTTTAATAGCTTTGGCTTTCAGATGATGTTTAAGACAATTTTATCAAGTTAATAGAAAAAAGCTGACAACAATAAATTACCAAACTACCTCCAAATGATTTCTCAGTAAAAATTGTGATAAATTGCAGATTACTTTAGAATAATTGAGATTTTCAAATCGGTAAGTCCTTCAATTATGATATATAATATGTTTCTCGATTTAACTAACTACAGTAAGTCCTCCCTTAGCTGTGGGTAGATATGTTCCAAATCCCCCAATGGATGTCTGAAACCAAGGATGCTACCAAACTCAATTGCCATCCGTTGGAACAGACTTCTGTTCATGTCTTCCACACACAAATTTACTGTCTTTTTCATCTTAACTAAACGCCCACCAAGCACTGTGGCCTTAACTTTTTCAGTGTGAGGTACGTCAGCAAAACTAGCATGCATTTCTTTTGCTTCTTTGCAATTTCACAGATAGAAGATTCATTTTTACTCTAGATCTTAGTAACCTCCGCATATAATTTTTGAATTTATTTAGTCAAGAGATTTGACCTTTTCATTTGATGCCTTCTCTTTAGCATAATTGCTATATCACCACTCTTGTGCTTTAGGGTGACTTGAACACAAGCAACCACAACAGTCAATCTGAGTACACACATGGCAGCTAAATAACTAATGGGCAGGGAATGTTTACAGCATAGACAACCGGTGGAAGAGAAGATTCACGTCCCAGGAAAGATGGAGTGGGAAGGTGTGAGATTTCATCATGCTACTCAGAACAGTGTGCACCTTAAAGCTTATTAATTGTTTCTGGAATATTTTATTTAAAATTTTTAGATCACAGTTCACCGTGATTAACTAAAACCATGGAAAGTGACACCATGAATAAGGGGGACTACTGTATATTTTCAGGCTTAGGTAAATTGTTAATTCGTATCTATGTATATAGATTTATATGCATGTACATTTCAAATGTATTTATGTAGTGTGCACAAACACCTGTATGTATGCTACAGATTTTAAATTGATATTATCCATATATATTTTATAAGTTTTGTTGCATTTTCCATATTACATTTTCCAAATGATTATTTGAAATATATAGGAAATTTTTTTTGTCTATTCATTTTTGTTCTAGTAAATTTAGTATATTTTCTAAGTAGTTCTAAATAATGTATGTGTTATTTCTGTTGCTATATGTTATTTTATCTTAAAAACTAACAATTTTGGCTGGGCACAGTGGCTCGCGCCTGTAATCCCAGCACTTTGGGAGGCCTAGGCAGGCAGATCAGGTCGGAAATTCGAGACCAGCCTGACCAACACAGAGAAATCTCATCTCTACTAAAAGTAGAAAATTAGTTGGGCATTGTGGTGCACGCCTGTAATCCCAGCTACTCGGGAGGGTGAGGCAGGAGAATTGCTTGAATCTGGGAGGTGGAGGTTGCTTTGAGCCAAGATCGCACCATTGTATTACAGCCTGGGCAACAAGAGCGAAACTCCATCTCANCAGGTCGGAAATTCGAGACCAGCCTGACCAACACAGAGAAATCTCATCTCTACTAAAAGTAGAAAATTAGTTGGGCATTGTGGTGCACGCCTGTAATCCCAGCTACTCGGGAGGGTGAGGCAGGAGAATTGCTTGAATCTGGGAGGTGGAGGTTGCTTTGAGCCAAGATCGCACCATTGTATTACAGCCTGGGCAACAAGAGCGAAACTCCATCTCAAAAAAAAAAAAAAAAAAGAAGTAACAATTTTTAGTATTTCCTTTCTAATCATCATAAGTCTTATTTCTGTTACCAACCTCGCTGCAGTGAATAGAGCATTCAGAACATCAGTCTTACTCCTGATTTTAATAGAATTCCTGGAAAAATTTGCCATTAGTAAGAGGTTAGGAAAGGTGTTAAAGAAGAATCCTTATTGAAGCAAGTCTTGGGATAGGGGTTAGCTTTTATCTAATATCACTTTAGCATTTAACTAGGAGTTTGTCCAGATCACAGTGTGGACAAGAATTATACCAGAAACATGGATGAGGCTGCTTACACTTTAGCTTCCTATTGAAGAAGAAAGCAAGCAGTGCAAAGAATGCACATAATATTAAGGGTATGTGAAAGCGGCAGCTCCTTGATGCCTTCCCAGTTAATCAGAGTGAGAAGACGGCTATCCTGAAGGAGTCTAGGACTAGAAGTTCCCAGTTTGGGCGTGAAGTGAAGCTGGAATAGGGAGAAAGGGGACATGTAAGCACTCAAATCCATTCTATTACCACATGAAAGCATTATGCACTGCTGTGATATATTTTCAAATTCTATTTCTTCATATATCATTGTTCTTACTTGGGTGTTCAGTATAGTATATCTGGACACAGCCTAACACAAGAAACTATTAAAGTTCCCATATTTTATTTATTCAAATATATACAATGTATTATATTAGTGTATTGCCTTAAAGATAAGTGAGCTTTTCATTCTTTATAGAGTTTTTACGTGGTTAGGGTAGATACTGTTTAATTTATAATCCAAATATTTTATAAAAAATTTTGACACCAAAAACATTTTAATTTTAGGATTTCTCATGTTTTACACATTTGTGTTAAAATTTTGGCCGCAATTGGCATTAGGGTTTTTATAGCTTCTGAAATAAACTTGTATTTTTTCATCACAGTTGATGCTCTGGAATAGATGGTAGGATAAGGGAAATACCTATATCTTAGAAAAACTGTGACAGTATAAACCTAAATATTTTTTGATGATGTTTGATTTTCAGTCTCCTCCATAATAATTCATCAGTATAGTTCGCTTTTCTTGAATAAATATTTATTTCCTAGAAAATTACTCTGTTTATTGCAAATTTCAAATATTTAACACATATTTTCAAAAAGTAAATGTACAATTTAAAACAAAAACTCCATCTTTGTTGCTATAGTTTCTTCTTTATAATTTACTGGGTCATGTTTTATTTCTCTAATTCATTAATTTGTCTTTATATTTGGTATTATTTTTCCTTGCAATTGCTTTTGTTGCTGATCTGGCTTTCAATTCACATCTTTAATTGAAGTTTAAATATTGATTTTAATTATCTTGGTTAACTTTTATCAAAATGTTTTACTCTCATTAATTCCTATATAGTTTGTATTTATATCTTTAACTTTCAATTTTTTTTGTCAAATTTTATGAGAACATTGTTTAACCTCTATTTTATTTATTTACTTATGCTTTAATTTCTGCTTTTATTAACAGACATTATAACATGGAATCTTTATATTTCTATCTGGTAGAATTTTCCTTCTTGTTTAGTCCATGACTAATTATTAAAATAATCCAATTAATTACAAATAATAATAATTATTAAAATATATTGAAATTAAGATGTAATCCCTATATTCCTTGAAGTTGAAAAACCCCATCAATTAAAATGTTGATCAAATTACCTTTCTGCCAAAAATTCAATCTTTTAAGTATTAATTATTATCTTTGTTACCTTTATTTGCCTAATATCCATATCTTGTCTGCTGCCATGGTAACTATAAATCTGTTGATTATCAATTATAAACAGGAGTTGTACATGCATTTAAGTTTGGACCTTTAGGGGAATCTGTATGCAAAGAGATAATGTATTGGATATTTCCCTATTATTTTATCATTTAAATAATATAGGGCACAGAAATAAACAGAAGCATCAGAAGTCAAAATTATCTGTAATTATCTTTAGTTTGCCTACAGCATCTGTATTCAGAGTGCAGATATAAGGCACTATGTATAATTTAATGTAAAAGGCGACATCTTGGAGTTTTAGAAATTCCTGTAAGAATTAAAAAAAAAAAAAGAGTCTTCATGATGCCCTGCAAACAAATAGTAAAACAGAAATGATATATTATATAAAAGATATATATCGTCATTCTTTTAGAGGGTCAGTTCAGTTTCACAGAAATGCGGAAAGTTGACAGGATCAACAAAGTGTTTTTCTTTTCATGTTAAGTCATCTTATTAGCCAAATAGATCCCATTAATTAAGTAGAACAACCACAAGGAGAATAAAACAATAAATGAAAAATAAAGCACTTTTTAAAAAGTTGTCATGGGCAATCAGCTATTTTTAGTGACTGGTTATATAGTCACAGCTACTACTTAGTCCAGTGATGAGACAGTGAAAACCCAAATTTAGAACATTTTCACTGTAGCTCAGTGATAACACAGTACCTGCCCAACATAATTTTCATATCTTTGTACCCAGACAGGAGCTTTCTTTTCTTTTCTTTTGTTCTTTTTTTTTTTAGTTTTTATACTATAGAACAATGGTGAAACTGTTATAAAAAGCTCCTGCTGCTACTTCTGAGCTAGCTGTGCTACAGTAAAAAAAAACAAAAAACAGAAAACAAAACCACAACTCGCTTTAGAACTGAAAGGCAGGTTTGAGGTTTAGTTCTGACACTACTAACAGTTTGACATTGAGAAAGCCATTTAACCTCTAAGTTTCTGTTATGTTACTTGTCATATGAGAAACTTTAGGAAAGAGAGAGAAACTCATATTTAATGAGACCCTCCTCTTTTCTAGACTCAGTATCAGGAGATTCTTAAACACTCTCTTATGTAATCTACACAGTAATTAAAGTGTTATGTGTGATTAGTGGCAATTTATAGATTTTGAAATTAATATTTCCGTAAGTTTAGAACTAAGCTATTGGTCACACAACTACTAAATATTTTGGATCTAAACTGTGGTCTGTCTGACTCTGAAAACATGTGGACATATTGTATTAGGGCATGAGGAACCAAAATGAAACTCTAGAAATAGCAGAAATGAGGAAATCACTGTTTGGCTTTAGTAGCTGACTAAACATTGTGGATAAAATCAGTAAACTTGAAGACAGGTCAAGAGAAAAATTCCACACTGAAAGAGAAAGGGATGATAATGATAATAACATAACAATAATATCAACAAGAAACTAGTGTATGAAATATGTAGGAAGTATAAAATAATCAAAAGTACTTGCATTTGGATTCCCAGAAGGCGGGAAGAGAGAGAGACAAGGGGGCAGAAGAAATATTTGAAGACATAACAGGCAATAACTTACTGAACCTAATGAAAACTTCAGCTCACAAACTCCAGAATTTCACGGAGTCCCAAGAGTGATAAATACCAAGAAGCAACATTAGCTAGAAATAATAAAATGACATTTAAAAGTGTTGGTATGATACAGTGAAATACCCTTTAATATCAAAAATATATATTATATTTTTTAATATTTAAAAAACATTTTTAAAGCATTAAGCCCAAAACACAAGCCCTAATTGCAAACAGAAAAAAAAAAAAAATGGAATAAAATTGTTTCTACTTGACCTGTACTTTAAAAGATACTAAAGACAATTCTTCAGATGAAAGAAAAACATTACTATATGAAATTTTGACTCTTCAAGGCAAGAATGAAGAACAGCAGAAAGGGTGAGTATTTGGGCAAATATTGAAGGCATTTTGTAGTAGATCTATTTACATAATAAGATATATTATGATGCTATAATAGATCTATTGATGCCTCCACTCTCCCAGTTTAATTCTTTGTTTGTGTTTGTATATTAATGGCCCCCAATTAATCACGCCTCCCAGTATTAATGCTCATGAGAAGTCTCCTCTCAGATTCACTCAGTGTTACCATGTGACTTTCTTTGGCCAGTTAACATGCATGACATAAGCAGACACTCAAAAAGAGCTGGCATATAAAGGCTAGTCCTGGAATTCTTCGTGGAGTCCAGCTCCATGTTGTTATAATGAGGTTACGTTGAGACAGACCTCAGAGGAGGAGAAGCCTTTTTGAGCATTACAGCTCCAGCCAAGCTCACAACTGAATTCAGCCATTTGACCCAAACTAACATCACAGAGAGTAAAATTGCTTAATTGAGCACTGTCCAACTCCTGACCAACAGGATGTAAAGAATCAATAAATCATCATTGTTTTCAGCTGCTAACATTTTTTCTGGAGCAGATACATATCTATAGAAATGGAATTGTGCGATAAGATTCTTATCTTGCTCATGAAGTAGGATATATTAGTTAAAGTAGACTGTGATAACTTAAAGGTGAACATTTTAATTTTTAAGTAACTTAAAACTTCGTAGTAAATGTAGCCCAAAAAAATCAATAGAAGAAACAGAATACTGAGTAATTTCCAATTAATTCTAAAGACATCAGGAAAGGATGAATAGATAAAGAATAAATGGTATAAAAAGGAAAAGAGAATGCCTACCAAGATGACAAGTTTAAATACAAAATATCAACTAATATAATAAAAATAAATTACCTAAACACTCAATTGAAGGCAGAGAATGTCAGATTGAAAAACAGAACAGGACTTTTCTAAATTTTGTTTATAAGAAACATATGTAGATGGTAATAAGAGACACATAATTTAAACATGTCAGATACAGCTAATGCAGTCATTTGTTGGAAATTTGTAGCCTGAAATGCCTGTTAGAAAAGATACGCTAACAATTAATATGCTAAGCATTCAACTTAAGAAATTTGAAAAAAAGAAAGGAAGAAGTCTAGAAAATGTGGAAGGAAGAAAATAATAAAATAGAAAACAAAAATGCATTCAAGAGGATATAAAATGTAGTTCTTGTAACAACTAGAAAAAGCTACAAATCTCTGCAAGATTGATTAAAAGAAAGTGATAGAAGACAAAAATAAGCAATATAAGGAGTGAAAAGGAGACAAATTAAGATAAGGCAAACAGTTTCAACAAGAGAGGAATACTGTGAACAACTTATGGAAATTTATTTGACAATCAGGTCAAATAAAAATGTTATAACACATTATATATTACTAATCTAATTTAATGATATAGAAAACCTTGATGAACGTGTAACCATTACATAAATTGAACCACTTGTTAAAACCTATCTTCTAAAATAAAACAAATCTATCAGAGATATAAGCCTATAGTAACAATTAAGGCAGTGTGACACTGGCACAGGGATAGAGAAGGAAACCTGCAAAACAAAATATAGACTCCTCAAACTGACCCCTTAATAAAGCAATATTGAAAGTGACTAGAATCAATGACTGAGCTACAGGAGTAGCTTGCCCAGTATACACTTTGGAAAGACCAAGTTTTAAACCAGACAAGACGGGTTGGAGTTTGCTTAGGTTCACTTTTTTTCTAGTTTCTTCAGTTATAAAATTGGAAAACAAAACCAAACAAAAGAAAAACGATGTGCAGTCTTTTTTATATGTATTGAATAAAAGGATTTGAGAAAAAAATCGGTACTTAACACATTCTCAAATAAGTAATGTCACTGTTCTCTTCAACTGAGATACCCACATATTAAAGGAAAGGATGCTGGATTAAAGAGAAGGTAAGTAAGGAAAATGAGACAATTCACATTTATTATTGTGTTCTTCCTTTATCAGTGCATTACTTTCTTTGTGTTTTTGACCGTTTCACTGATTTATAAAAGTTAAAATTAGCAAAGCGAAACCTAGATTTGATCAGTAAGAATATAACTAGTTTTCTGTCTTTTAAATTTTGCTCCCCTACATCCCTCCCTCCCTCCCTCCCTCCCTTCCTTCCTTCCTTCCTTTGAAAATGATTGCTACAGTTTTCATGAAAAACACGTAGCGAGTCCATGATATTGAAAGCATGCCTTAGGCAAAGGGACAGAGGGACCTTTGAAATCTCAGAGTCATTGTACAACCAAGAAACTGTTTTATTTGCCCACTTCCCTTGCGTGTTAAAATATTCCCGCTTTTGAGGAGCTGGGATAATAACCTCCCAATGATAATTTTTATTAATTAATTTTTTGTTAGAATTTTAAAAAAATTATGTCTTTTGTTTTAAAAGCCTCAGGACATAAACAGATTATTAAAAAAATCATTAATTAAACATTCTAAACAACCAACAGTAACATTAGTAAAATGATGAGGGGAAATTAAGCTTTTAGGAAAACACTGTACCCAGTAGACAAACTATCTTGTTCATTAAGATCAAGATCAAAAATTGTCAGCTTGCTTAAAATTCAATACTGGACACCTATAAGTGTGTCAGAGAAGCCTATGCAATAATGTTAGATTTCTGAGCTGTTCAGCAATTCTTGAGGTTCTGAGAATGCTAAATGCTCATGTGCCACTATTTTGACAGAGTTGTAGAGACCCTGAATTAACCTTATAAAGAGAATCCTGTTTCTTCGTGACAGGAATAGATTTGACACCTTGTGGCTTACCATTATCTGCCTTGAGAGTGTTCCAGCTCTGTGAACTTTTTCTAATAAGCTGAAGCAGGGAGTTTTCCGAATACATCCAAATTATATGCAGTAATATTTCTTTTGTGAATAATAGATATAACATTTCCACCAGGCAATTTAATATGCCATGGTGAGATTAATGGGCAAACAACTAATAAGTTTGTTATTATTATATTCCTCTTTGCATTAACAAAATAGAACAATAGTTTAACAATGTGTTGCCACAATTTTTTTCACATTAATTCATCTTCTCATTTCCATTTCTACTCAGTGTCCTCTCTCAACTCTCACCTAATACATAGAGAATAAAGAAGAAAAGAAAAAAAGGAATTAGCAGGTATTTTGTACTTAACATATACCAGGAAAAAATGCTCTTTTCCTCTTTACTATCTTATTCCACCCTTAAAATAGTTTTATGTGATAGTCCACATACTCTTCTTCATACGAATAAATAAAAAGTAAAACTCAGAAAGGTTATGCCACCCTCCAATACCACACAGCAAATAAACTGCACAGTGGAGATTCGAGTCCCGGATTGTGAGACTGCAAAAGCTAGGCAAAGTATTCAACCGACATTCATTTTGCATTTCCCAGTCATTGTGTGATATCTTATAATGTCTCAAACAATTAAATCCTATGGATCCTGATTCTAACCTTGAATATCAGAAAACTTTAAGCCAAGAATAATAAATAATTCACACTTCTTCTAGGTCAAGCCAGATTTATCACCTAGTAGTAAAGCTTTGAGTCTGATAGTATAAGTAGCGTCTTCATTTTAAAGATGAGGGTAAAGAGGTATAAAAAGGGTAAGAAACTTACACAAGGTTACGTAGATGGTCAATGTTAGAACTAGACTGTGCCTTCTAATGATTGTGTTGTATACTGCCTTCATGACATAAAGCAGCAGAGATAGTTTTAAAAGTGGCTAAGAACTTTAATTTTCATTTCTATTCACATTATTCCAATTATATTTTTTCTGATAAGATATATAGTATGTTGACATCTAGGCTGGGAGTCACTGAGTTACCGCAGCCTAATCTTCGCACAGAGGATGAGAATGCATGGTGTATTTTTCTATACTTAAGATCATGTTTGAAGTTAAAAGGAACTTGCAAATTCAAGTAGGTTAGCTAAAAGAAAAAATAGTACATAAAAAAAAACTTAAACTCTCCTGATGCCGAAAGTACAGTTTTATATTTTAGTTTTGAAATTGTTTTGGAATATCATTACCCAAATATATTACCAAGCAAATGAAAGTAGTTTTAATCTCTCCTATAATGAAGCAGATACTTAAACATTATTTTAAAAGTTATTTTGATCAAACTAATACTTCACACATTATAAATTAAAAGGATTATGACTTATCCAGTAGCCCTAATAGCTAATAATAAATATATATTTTCTCTTTTTTTGATGTACAATTTACAATGGTGAAATTATAACGAATTTGTTTGTCTCATGCTTCTTTCAGTTAATGTTCTAACACAGGAATTTCTCTGTTTTGTTATCCATTGCTGCATAGTAGATTACCTCAAAACTCAATGGCTTAAAACAATAAAAAATTGCTCAAAATTTCTGTGAATCAGGAATCCTTAGCTTACCTGGGTGGTTCTGGCTCAGGGTCTCTCATGAGGTCCCATTCAAGGTGTCAGCCAGGACCACAGTCATTTGGCGACTTCACTGAGACAAGAATCTGCTTTCAGGATGGCTCACTGACAGAGCTGTTGGCAGGAAGCCTCAGTTCCTCACTGGCTATTGGTGAGAGTCCCCACTTCCTCCCTATGTGGATCTCTCTGCAGGACTACTCAGATGTCCCCACGGTGGCATGGCAGCTGGCATTCCTCAGAGTGTATTTAAAGGGTACTGAGATGGAAATAATAGTGTTTTTTATGACCTGATCTCAGAAGTCACATGTCATCATTTCTGTTCTACTCTTTCAGTTACGTAAGTTGACCCTATTCAATTCACCATGGGAGAGGCCCACACGAGTGTGAATATCAGAACACAGCAGTCACTGTGGCTTGCCTCAGCTACCACATTATTATTAACAATTTAAAAATACTTTAATATACTGGTATAAAAAACTGCTTCTGTTTTCCAGGAAATAGCTTTTATAGCCCTGGAGTTGAAAAAAAATGATTGGTAAATATATGCTATTCACAGATCAAGGAACACTCGGATCTTGCCAGTGGATCCCACATGACCTCTGAGAGCCCTTCTCCTGTAATACCTCTGAGACTGTCATTTCACACAACTGGCATCACTACCTGCTATATTTATTCCCCATTATTTTCTGGGACCACTGCATTATCCTTCAGTGTATTGCCTGCAAGAGATCATCAAAGAGGAGATGAGGTGGGATCCATGTCCTTAGAGTCTACTGGGTCTCAACTCATCTCTGGTGACTGCTTAGAAAACAACAGAAGAAACTAAAAAACAAACTTTGCCTCATGCCTCCCTCTTCTCTTCATCCTATCCACCTCAAAACAAGAGAAACACATTCAAGAAGAGGAAGGCTGTGTGTGAAAGTAAACCAACATCTGTATGTGGGAGTCATTCGAAAGTGTTCAGTGAAAATGATATCCAAATATTAGGTATTAATAACATTGGCACTCACTCTAGGAAAGAAGAACACATTCTCATTCTGTTGTTTTAAAATCCTTGATTACTACATCTTGGAAAGTGAGGATATAGGAGGACCAGAGAGAGTTTATAAACATGACAATAAGGAAATAGATCCCCTTAGTCAAAGTCAGTTAGGAAATAGTATGCATTACATTGCTAATTATAACTGTTCGATTAAAACTGTGGACTTGTTAAAGGTATCCAGTTGGAGGCAAGGTTCTATTAAGGGGCAGTATAGGGACAGAGTCCTGACTCTTAGGACCTAGGCTTTGGTCATTAAACCTTTGAGTTCCTAAATCATCATTCTAATGATAACTTGATTGTGTTACATATCAAAACTGCTTTCTTCTTTTTTAACAAAATGGTAACACATGCATGTCCACACTCAGTAAGCTCCAGAAATGGTTTTCACTCTAGAAATCCAAGTGAGGTTAGCAGACATATGGCAATTGGGAAACTAAAGGCAAATCATGAAACATTGAGATCAGTTTCATATTTATTAAATTTTCTGCCTGTGATTTTATTTCATTTTTTTTGCAGTTTTTCAACATCAAACATAAAATGGCATTTTCCTGAAACAAATAAAACAATAATTAGTTGTGATCACTAATATAATTCTAACTGTATGCTAGTCAACGTTCTAGTTGCTTTACAGATATTATCTCAGTGAATCTGCCCAAAGCCCTAAGATTTTTAACCTGGTTTTCTAGATGAAGAAACTGAGACACATATCCATTAAGTTGCCCAAGAGTCACATAGTTGCTAAGCAGTGGAACTAAAATCCAAAAGATGGGAAAGTCTGGGTTCAGAGGTCACAACCTCAAACTCCCCTGTATGCTGCCTCCCAATTACAGAGAAAGTGAGACAAATCAAATCTATGGAGTTCTTGGAACCTAATTCATTTGATGATAGGCAAACTGTTCACAGTGCCCAAATATTAATTGCCTTACTCTGCCATATGTGGAGCGTCAGAAAGATTCCGGAGAAAAATTCGGTATTTTAGGCAAATAGTGATGCATAGGTACGTCATGTATTTCTATTAGAAACCAACATCTATAATGTGGGTACTCTGCTGTCCTCCTGGTCATGCACATAACAGCAGCACAGGGTTGACTTTCATGTGAAAGAGGTCTTAAACCAAAAATAGGTCATTATTTTCTGTTATATCTTTTTGGAGGATGAATGCTTTTTTGTTTCTGTCTCAGCAGCCTAAGGAAATTTCAGGACTAGACAGTACTTGGATTTGTCTTCCCCCAGACTGAACTTGCAAATGAGGGCAAATATACAAATCATTACATTTAAGAGAAGACAGATATCTTATCAGTGTCAGAAAAAAATAGAAACTAAAAGCTCATAAAAATGCTAATGATCTTATCTTTCCCAAATGCTCTGGTTTAATACAAAGTTTCTTTTTGATAACACCACTATATAATGCTCTCCTCCCTCTCGCCTGTTAATCTCCATTTCTCAGTGTGAACTTGGAACAAATAACATAAGTCTATAAAAAGATACTCTGAATTATCTTCCAAATATAACACTTAGATAATAATGTGATTGTTGGGAAAAGTAGCATGCTTTGCTTGTTAGCAGTAGACTCAGATGTGGATGCTCCTCTGTCCTAGCTCTTCTCTCACCCCTTTACTGCTCTCCAGCAGCAGTGTCTGGGAGCCCGTTGGGCATGTGCTGCATCATGGAGGCCACTCTCTATGCACCCCCATTAGCTTCCATCCTTCATTTTCAGTAAAGTTTCTTGCCATCATTCCTTTAAAAACCAAACAGAGAGAATTGTTTCTAATTGTGTGGCTATTGTCACCCCTGTAGTTACAAGCCTGGGTTTGCTTAAGTAAATAAATGGGGCCTGATGCACTGAGGCTACCATATTAATTGAGAAGATTTCCATTGAAATCTGTGACCTCATCATTTACATACAAGCTAGTTCTGCCTCTTGCTTGAGTAAAATCCATTGACTAGAGTTGAAAAACATAATGGAAAGTAATCAAAGACACAAAACCAATTATGAAGGAATGGTAAGCCATGAGGTAATTTTTTATTGATTCTTAGCAATAAACCTTTTCCCTAGATAACAGGTATTGTCTTGTTCCATGAGATACAGAAATTCAGTAATCCACAATTAGGCTATTTTTTAGCATAACCTCCCATGGGTGACATCCAATAATCACAATGACCTGATCTATTTCTAAGCCAGTTGGTAAAATGAAGTACCTGCTTACAAATAATGAAAAGCTCCTATTTAAAGTTGTTTGATCTGCTTTTATCCCAGAATTTAAAAAATTTTGAACAATCTGTCAACTACATTTTAAAAAGCTAAGAAAAAATTATGACAGAACAATAATTATATAGCAAATTACGTGATGTTTAATTTTAAAATTGGATGTAGAGTTCTATTATATTTGAACTTCGTATTTTTGCTTTTGTTAAATTTTTGTTTTGAAATGGACTTATTGCAAAATAGCATAGCAATTAACAAATACTGTATCTGGCTTTGTTATTGCTCCTAAAGATGATTTGTGACCTTAATAAAGAAGCAGTTTTACATAAATCTATAATTCTCAGTTTGAAGACTCTTTTTGTTGTTGTTGTTGTTGTTCTGTTTCTAAAATCAGAAAAACAGTGTAGATCAGACAAAAGTGATTGGCTTGTCCTAGTTAAGACTGGCCTAAATGAAATTTAGTTGGTGATTTAAACTTCCAAGTATTAAGACAAATTCAATATCTAAAGTAAAACCTACTAGAAGCACAGCTTCTGTAACTAGAATTTGGTGGTTGGAATATTAAATATTGTTTTATATAGTCAACACTTGTCATTCTACACACTGTCAGATTCTGTTTGTTTTTTGACTGGGTTTGTTACTTCTTTCTTGTCTTTGTGCTGCTGGGTCATATTTTCCCCAATTTTTCATGTTTTTTTCTTAATTTCCTAAAGACTTTCTTCACTTCCTTTCTGCAGTTACACAAAGCAGAGTTTGTTTGCTTGCTCTGTGACCGACTCAGTCTAATATATTGGAAAAACAGCTGTATACACTAAAAATAGAGATACTACAGGATTTTTTGTTGTTGTTGCTGTTGTTACCTGAACACTATTGTTATGAGCTAAGAATGCATTTGTAATGAACTCAGGGGGCCTCAGTTGAGAAACTTACCTGGATATACAGTTGGACTACAGAACAAAGCAAAATGACAAACTACCAATTGCATTTAGCAAGTGTCTTGTGTTTTTAGAAGTGTGATAGAAGATCATAATGTGATGAACAAGAAATACTATACAGAGTATCTAACTTGAGATCAGGCATGAAATGACATCAGCTTGTGGGTGCCTAGGTCATTCCGTGGAAGGTAGTGGTACCCAGGTTTCATAATGGTTTCCAGTGATCTGGGAATCCTGGTGTTCACACATTGTGTAGTTCCCTCCCACACTGTACCAGGGCTAACCTGTGTGATCAGTACAACATGGTGGAAGTACTTCCGAGATGGGGTTATAAAAAACAACTCAGCTTCTGTTTCAATCCCTGTCTCTCTCTCAAATCAACTCCTTTGGAGAAAGCCAGTGGCCACGTGATGAGCAGTGTTATGCAGAGGCCCACAAGTGGGGAACTGAGGCCAGGCCTAATGGCCACATGTGAGAGAGTATGAAAGCAGCTCCTTCAGCCCAAGCAAACCTTCAGATGACTGCAGTTCCCGCCAACGTTTGAATACAATTTCATGAGAGATCCTGAGTCAGACTCACCCTACTTGTACATTCCCGGACTCCTAAACCTAATTAACTGTCTGAGCTAATAAATGTTTGCTATTTAAGCTGTTAAATTTGGGGGTAATTTGTCACAAAGCAATAGATAGCTAATATCTTGCATTAGCTGTCTAATACAAGGACTATTGCTAGGAGCTTAGGAAAAGGGTTTAGTTCCCAAGGAGTAGGCAGGACAGTGTTGTAGGTCACCAACCAAGTGAGCTGCCCCGCGGGCAATAATCACTGAAAAAGAGATGCAAAGTCACAGATTTGGCTTCATAACCTACAATGGAACCAACACATAACACTTGCTAAGTTAGTTTCAGTAAACATATTAATAACTCCTTTAGATTAACTCAAAACAG
This sequence comes from Rhinopithecus bieti, assembly GCF_001698545.2. Lineage (NCBI taxonomy): Eukaryota > Metazoa > Chordata > Mammalia > Primates > Cercopithecidae > Rhinopithecus > Rhinopithecus bieti. Next base: position 647,045 of record NW_016807417.1, on the reverse strand, counting down.
TTTAACAAGGAAGGTTTATTTTCTCATTTTTATATACAAAGAAGGGCAAATCTCAGATTCTCAGTAATTTTCAGGTCGTACAAATGTCAAATGGCAGAGCTGAGTTCAAACTCAGTTTTGTTCGACATTAAAGACCACATTCTGTTTGTTTCTTTCTTTCTTTTACACAGGCCCTTGGTCTTTTGCCCCAGCTGGAGAACAGCGATATGATCATAGCTCACTTTAACCTTGAACTCCTGGGCTCAAGCCATCCTGCCACTTCAGCCTCCTGAGTAGCCAGGATTGCAGGTGCATACCACCACACCTGGTTAATTTATTTTCATTCTTTAAAGAAATGGAATTTCACTATGTTGCCCAGGCTAGTCTTGAACTCCTGACCTCAAGGGATCCTTCTACCACAGCCTCCAAAGTATTGGGATTACAGGTATAAGCCACCATGCCTGGCCAAAGACCACATTCTTAAACTGCTATATTTTGTGGCCTCTGATAATTTTTAGTACTTACTGAGCCATAATGTATCCCCGTTACTATGCCATCTCTCTTTCTACAGTGAAACAAACAAGTAAACAAAAACTTCTCTAACCCTAAAACTACCTGCAAGGTAGGTATTACTTCTGTAAATAAATAAATGGAAAGGGCCTTTTTAAAAGTGCAAATATTAACATAGGAAATGGAATGATTTTAAAAATTCATTTCATTCCTCAGTCTCCCGTAAGAATACCTCTGAGCTACATACTTATTTTGTTGTATCTCCAGATTAAAGACTCTCATGTCGGTATTAACAGATTTATCAGAAAGATTATTTCCTCTTCTTTTTTTTTTTTTTTTTTTTTTTTTTTTTTTTTTTGAGATGGAGTTGCCCAATCTGGAGTGCAAAGGTGTGATATCAGCTCACTGAAACCTTTGCCTCCCAGATTCAGGGATTCTCCTGCCTCTACCTCCGGAGTAGCTGGGTTTACAGGCTTGTGCCACCATGCCAGAGTAATTTTGTATTTTTAGTAGAGACAGGATTTCATCATGTTTGTCAGGCTGGTCTCAAACTCTTGACCTCAAGTGATCCACCAGTCTCGACTTCCCAAAGTGCTAGGATTACAGGCATGAGACACCAAGCCCAGCCTTTTCTAAATCATTCACTCTGCTTCTCCTTTCCCTTAGCTTGATATGGAAACAGGGCCTGTGTGCCTTCTTTGTAAATATAAATTTGAGAGAAATGGAAAGCAAACTTTTAGATACATCTGAGACTATTTAGATAGAAAGCTCTGAGGAAGCCATGCCCTGGCATCAAATTACAGTGTCCGGGCCCTGTTCTTAACATGAGAAAATTAATTATTAGCATTGAAATTTACAATAAAAATAAGAGAAAATCTTACACATGAATCCAATTGATGATTGCTAATGACATTTTATTTTATGACACAATTGCTGTTCCGGTGTGACTGTTTAGTCCTGGAACTTAGAGCGACACAGCCTTTTTATAAGGAAGGTCATCTTAAGGGGTAAAGATGAAGCATGTCTTCTAGCCCATCAAATGCTTTTGAAAACTTTACCTCCATTAAAAACAGACATTTGGCAGGGACCTACAAATGTTTAAGTTAAAAGAGATGTGAAGTGAAAAAGATGTCCCTGTATTGTATTAACTTTATTAAGGACTGCATCAGATTCCTCTCAGTGTAGACATACTACTTTGTGATGCAACACACACACACACACACACATACACACACACATTTCTTATTCCTCTTCTTTTTTCTCTCTTAACTTTAGAATGAATTGGCTCTTTTCCCCCAAAGTACACAAAGAAGAGACCCTCACAGATTATCAACACCTGGAATAGATTTTCTCTTGGCTGTGGTCAAATAGGCATCATTACTCTGACTTGGGAAACAGATCTGACTCTTGTCTTGCTTGATTTAAACATTTACTTGGTATTAACCTAGTTTCTTTAATTTCAGTGTTTAAGAATTAGATACTCTGAGTATTGAGATCACTTTTCCTCTAAAGTAAGAGTGACCTTCTATTTTCAAAATGTTCTTCCTTTCAATAGCAGATAATGGATCCATGCAGCCTGAAACTCCCAATAACTTCAGCGGCATATGTGATAGAAGCAAAAGTCAATGGTTTGAGAAAGCCTAACAGTAATATTTCCACATCCAGGCTTTACTATTATCAGTGTTAACTCTGATTTATGTTTCAGTTTAATTTCCTAAGTTAAAACATTCTTGGCCACTGTCCAGTGAGTCTAGCCGTCTTACTCTTGATTCTGGTCCCAAGCTCACCCAAAAAAATATTTTCAATAAGTCAACAGCTATTTACAGTTTGCTTAACCATTAGTACCAATGAAGTTACCAAAATGTAAAGTAGGTTGAAAACTTAATACACATCCTGGATATCTCAGGGTAACATACTTGCGCCGCTTCAGGATAAGAAAACATGCCCCGATTGAGGAAATGGAAAATTAGTCCAAGAAGTGATAGGACCATCAAGGAGGATGTAACTTCTTCCAAAAACATGTTAAGAGACAAGCAGAAATGGTGATGGTAGCAGCCATTGATATTGATGGCAATGCTGTCAAAAAGTTACTATTAATGACTCAGGTATAAGTTAATCTTTGATCTCTCAGCTCTCCAAATTTTTTACACCCCTCTCTCTACTCAGAAAGAATTGCTCATAAATACTTCGAAGTAGCACTTATCAATATCCTCTGATAAAACTCTACAACCTGGAACTGCTAATTCAAAAAGTCTCCAGGTTTTAAAGCAGTCCTATAACTGGCCTGCTTGGGAACTGGATTCACTCTTTCTCAACTTGGCCGAACTGTTGAGATAGGACTTAAAGATAGGACACAACACCTTTTTGAAATTTTAAATTTGTCTAATTCTGTCATCTGTTGACATGTTTTACACTTTTTACACTCTTTGTTCATGTCACAATATAATTTGTGTGTGTCTGAATCCACTTCAGTAAATTATAAGCGTCTTTGTATGTTACTCATCTTTCTATTCTGCATTGTAATCAACAGGGTATTTTATCCTGAAAATATGACAGAGCCCTCAACATGATAGCAGATGTAATCAGCTTTATAATTGTAAACCAGGAATTATAATTCTATTTGTACTGCATCAATGTAAACACTGTATATTTTCAATCACAATACAAAACATCTGGGAAAGCTAGAGAGCTTTCTTATAGATGCAACATATTGTGCCCCAAAGATCTCTGCTGTTTTAGTTACATTAAGTATATTATTTATACACAAAGATGATGATGATGTGATAGATAGACAGATAGTAGATAGGTGACACTTAACAGTACTTAATATGTGTCAAGTCCCATTGTGAGCGCTTTACAAATATTAATTCTCCTGACAACTCTATGAAAAAGGTACTATGATTATATCCACTTAATAACTGAGGACATGGAAACACAAAGTAACTTTCCAAGGTCATGTAAGTTGTAAATGGAGGACACCAGATTTCATCCCAGTGCCCATTGCTTGAATCACTATGACATACTGATGGAAAATAAAATAGACATACAGTACCAGTATCATCTCTCCTGCTCATCAATTTTTTAGTTTTTAATTTGGAAGCTGGTCATTGTCATTCATCTGTGTGAAAAATGCTCGTAAGGTAAAATAGAATCAGAACAGGAAAAATATCACCATTTTTTTCTTCTACATAAAAAAAATACACATATTCAAAATTGTCTTAATTCTGTGTGGTTATAGGAAATAATTCTGGAGTAGGGTCAAAGGGTAAGGGCAGTTGGAAAAAAATAATTTCTTTTGGTAAAGACTGACTGAAAGACTTTGCCACCCCCTGTGAAATATTTTTTTTAACCTATGATTCTTTCTCCACTAGCACCTTAAAATATATCTCTGGTTATTCCTTTAACACTATAAAATCTAGTGTTTGGAATATACATCTTAAGGAAGTAACAAACATCACTTTAAACAATGAAGCCCAAGTAGAATGAATGCCCATTTGGGTTAGCCAATTTTTCCCCACATTTCTGTAGTTCTTCCTGGGTAGGTGGCAGGGAGGGGGAGTCACTATTAATGAACTAATAAACAAGCAAATAAATCCTCAGGTAGTTAATTTGGTCTAGTCACGACTAACCCTTACTAGATACAGAAAATCTGGCTCGTGATTCAAGCTAACTAGATTCTATCGATTTTACTTTTGGCGTCCTCATTGTTTGGAAGGCACAAAAGTTAATTAAGCATTTAGCTCCATTTGCTTGGCTATATGTGTGTTTATTATGCTCCAGGTGGATAGCACGTTGTTTAGTGAATGCTTTCTTTGCATCCCCAAATCAATGCTTCTGTTAGACAAAATCCAATGATGTACCAGCCGTTGTTAATGCACTGAAAGGTCATATAAGCATTGCACGAAGTATGGTCCGGGAGAAAGCTGATCCCATCTGCAGGATGTCACATTAGGAGGGGAACTTGTAAGAGCATATCTCCATTTCATACAGCATCTGGCATACACCCCAAGTGACCACAGGATGCCATATTTATAGGAAGGATGCTGCTGTATTATCAAGATATTTAATAACTCCATCTAGAATTTAGGCAGGAAATATCTTCTAATGCAGGAAAAACAAAGGGAGACATTTAAAACTAATTTTCAAACAATTAAATTACATCAAAACACAATATTTAGACCCACCACTTTAAAAGTAAAATTATTAACTTCTTATTCATGCAGTGTTTTAGGCACTGGGGATGGAATAATAAACAATAATTATTAAAAATAAATTCTGCCGACATAACCAGTTTTAAAAGCAATCTAGAATGCACACTATAAGTATCTAATAATGTTTCCTATTTTTCTATATATTTAATAGATTAAATATGTTTTAAAGGAATAGATATTTTATAGGGCTTATACTAGGTCTGCTATATACATTATTTTATTGTTTTATATACCATTTGTTATGAGTGTTGTTGTCTTTATTTTTCAGGCAAGCGAGCTGGTATCAGTAAGGTTAGGAACCTTTCCATAAGATTGTTGAGACCGATACTTGAACATCACAAACCTTAAATGCTACATTTATTTTCGTTGTTTACACATGGCAATTGTATTTCTGCCTAAACATTCCTTTGAATCAAGGCAAAGTAAAATTTGTTCATTTTTATTAAATTTTTTCAGGAGTGTTTTTCTAAATAAACTCTGTGCTCAACATTGCCAACCAAAGTTATGGCTTAACATTTTGCACTAGAATTTCTTAACCTTCTTCAGCATCACAAATTTGCCTATCACATTTCATTTTCAAAGGGAGATTTCCATTATCATGCAGAACCTCAAAGCACTAGAGAATAGATTTTGGGCTACAGTGAATAGGAATTTGTTCACTATTATTTTGCCATTTAGAAGTCAGAAGTTATATCTCTGTTTTTTAAATACTGTATATGTAAATTGCACCATTTCCTGTCATGAGGAAAAAAGAACTGAATTGATTCCTTTGAATTTACCCCATCGTTTTTAGTTTTCTAGGTCCAAAGCTTAGCCTAATAAAGTAGTAATTAACTTTTAAATCAACCTCCTTTATATAGTCCAAAAGGCAGTCATCAAATTCTATTGATTTTTTTTCCTGTATCATTGTTCCAGGGCTTTATTTTCAATAAAACTTTTTGGATTCGGAAGGATGCCAGAATTCCCTTTCTTTTGTATCAGACCTTATATTTTTCTCCAAATGATGTTCAGGAGAATGATAATAATAACTGCCCTCAGTTTCTGAGGACTTGCCAACATTTTTTTGAAGGAATGCGATAGTCTGGACCTGCAATCATTTCCACATGTCTTAGCTCTAAAACTGAAGGGAGTAAGTGCCAATCCCAATAGCCTTATCTTAATATTCAGTGAGCCCGGGAGGTTGCAGACAAATTTGCTTTAGATGCAGGCACTATCGTACATCCCAGCAATTTCTCAACCCCTTCGTCACACTCACTCAGAGGTGTTGTACTGAGCTAGCCAGAACAGTTGTTTTATGCTCTATACTGAGCTGACTCAAAGAAAGCTGTCTTTAACATTAGAACAATCAAAGTCCAATTTAGAGTTTTTTGGCTCTCAGTTTAGTGGTAGATAATATTTAGCTGCTATAACCATATCATTAATTCTTACAAAGTTTACTCTGCAGGATTCAGTTCTAATAGTTAGAAAAATAGAAATGAATAGCGGTATCTATTAACTTAATCGACAGATGCAACCCCATGCACCGTCCTGACCTGGCTTCTATAATAACTTTTATAGTATACTTGTTTACCTCCCATGTTCTGACAGCATAGAATATAGTCATCATTCAATTTTCCCTTTTGAGGATGCACATAAGAAAGAGAAAACAACATGGAATAAAATCACATACTTTACAAGGCAAATTTTGCACAGTGCCTAATAAATTTTATTGAGATCACATTCTGCACTTCTATTAATAATAGTAAGATTTGTGATTCTAACTGAGCACTCAAAAACTTAATCTTTCATCTCAGTTCTTAAAAAATCTTGGTGTGTTGAAGTTGGCAAACTCTAGCTTTACTGAAATGTACTATCTTATATTCTTTGCTGTTTCCTTTCATAGTGATATTACATGCACTGCCAGCACTTACTGCATTGCAAAGTGCTCATCTTTCTATGCACAAGGTTACAAAAAGAATTTATTTTGCAGAATATGTTATAAACACATTTGATAGTTTATATCTGATTTAAATTAGTACCTTTACATAACTCTTAGAACTTAGGATGCATAATTCTCACTTCGCCATATGGAACAAATACATGCCTTTAATGTTATAGACTTGATCAAGGTAGTATTGCTTGAAATAAATACCCATGAAAGCTGTACTGAAGAAGTGAACATCACTGAACATAAAGCAAACATTTTAAGTTCATCTCTAAGTTGTGTGTCTTTCAAGTTCAAAGAAGAAAAGAAATTTATTTGTCCTAAATTGGAAGTATACCTAAAGTGCTATTCTCTGCCTTGGGGAAAAGAGGAAACCACCGTAGATTTTGGGAAGTGAGTGTGGTTTGTACTCTTCTGGAAGAGGATTCTAGTCTTGCTCCTAATATTGATCATTACCACCAGATACCTACCGACTCTCCTCTTTTGCTCTGGGTCAAAACTCTTTGAAAAGCTCTTGATTTGGAAAGATGCAAGTGATGATGTTATCTATATTTTGAAAGCTTTTTGTGGCAGAAGAGGAAATATTAAAGACAATGAAAGAAGGATTACTTAGGCAGACTGGGGTGGAAATTTTCAGGAGTGTGGCAGTGGCTGTGAGAATGGAAAAGAGTGTAAAGGTATAAATAGATGTAGAATTTGTAGAAACCAGAAAAGTAGACAAAGTTCAAACATCTTAGAGATCAAAGGGATGTATGTTTGCTCATATCCAAGGAGGTTTCATAGCCCATGTATTTGAGCTAACTCTGGTCTAGCCTTATGACTTGAAGGTTCTGGGATCTCACATTATTAAGTTCATAAGACCATGATATTAATACAAGGAAAGATTTAATTATTTTGCTTGAGAACTCTATCACAGAAAGCAGATCACCCAATCATATTGATCTGCTCATTTTCTTCACAGGGACTCATTTGACAAAATACTAAGAAAACACCCTATAAATAATTATTTCTTTCCTGCCCTTCTTCCTCTGTCCTCCTTCCTTCCTTCTCATCCTCATTCATCTCTCTCTCTCTTTCTCTTCTAATGAAAACTAATCATTATGATGATTGAAATGGGAATCTATCTCCCCTATAAATTTTTCATTACACCAAACCAATAAAGTTTGAGGTTTTTTTTTGTTTTGTTTTGTTTTGTTTTTTCTTTCAGCTCAATGAATTTGTAAGAAAATTCAGATGACTGGATTGGCTATACGCAACGACAAAAATTTCAGTTTTAAAAATGTGTTATTTGTCTGCATTCACATTCCTTACAGCTGATGAAATTTCAGGAGCTTTTAATGAATTAAAACCACATTGCCCTGAAGAAGCCAGCAAAGTTACTGACTGGTTCAAAAATAATTGGGTACTGTAGGATGAGGAGACACTTACACAATGGTGTTGCTCTTCAATCACCAGTATTATTTCTGCCAAATTCATAGTCTGTATATAAGGGCACGTGGAATGGATTTCTGTGTACCCAAAGCAACATAAAAGTGTGGCACAGAAGACAGAAAAATGTAATAGAGAATGCTTGGGTTGGCGTATATCAAATCAAACAAGGATTTCAAAACAAGTGGTGCCATGTAGAAAATGAATGTAAACATATTCTCTGAGGAGAACCATACTCTTAAAGAAAAAAAGCAGCTATTTATTGCAATACTAGATATCAAAATATGGTTAATAATCATGAAAGTCAGTCAACTCTGGACTACCTCTGTGCAATTGCCCACCAACTATCCTTGTAATACACTTTTCTATAGGTCAGATTTCTCTTTCAGTTTTTGGGGGGGGGTTTGGTTTTGTTTTGATTTTCCATTTTAGAAGTTTTTCCACTATTTTGAATTGTCAGCATTATTTTTTACAATTTTCTGTGCTATGAATTTCATCTTTGCATCATTACCAATACTGAAGGTATAAACCATGTAAGACTTATAGAGATTTCTGACTCATTTTATGAAGTTTTTGCATATTTGACTCCATGAAAGTACGTTACCACCACATTGGCTATGTGTATAAACATTATGCACGTACATAAAAACATTGAAACTTCTTCAGTAAATGAAGAGATGTCCTTTTTTAACATTTACATTTGGCTTATTGAACAATTGTATATGTGCTGGTAAACCATCACAGTTTTTGACCGATCTCATCAAACGATTTACATTGTCCACTATGATATTTTAGTGACTGCAATAATAAAGCTGGGTGCACCCAACTATAAACCATAATGATATAAATTTACACAATTCTTTTTTGACCTATTTCTTTATGACTACTATTGGCCTGCTCATAACTGTTATACCCATGTGACTGCCATTAGTATATCTGAGTATTTATGTTTCCAAAAATATCTATGTTGTTATTGCTTATTTTATTGTATAAAGTGGCCTATGAAGTGTTCTGTCATATTTTTATGTGTTTTCAAATAAATTCCATTTAAAAATGTAAATAAATATCTCTTAAATACTGTTTAAAATTATTTTTTCCAGAATTGTATTTTTGAGATCATGCTGGTTTGGGATTTCAATATTCAGAAATTTAAAATTATGGCGTTTGGCATGTATCTTTCAAGATTATAATTATCTCCCAACTCACAGTGATCTATCACAAGCAGTGCTAATCCACAAATAGATTTTGTTTTATTTGCATAGTGTTTAAAATTTTGCATTTGAATTTTCTTAGATAAGGAATGTACTGCTAAGGTTGACACAGTCCCTCTTACTTTATGTTATTATATACAAGGTTTATTTCATTACTTTTTATTTCCTGCCTGGCTCCTGAAAACATTGAGGTTTGTGATCATGGGAACAAGAGGACAAGGAAAACACAGTTCCTTGAATGACACCACAGTTCAGTAGAGAAACAAAATTTGAAGAAAGTAATTTGGATCCTACCAGGAAAACCAGATAGATATTTTCTAGCAGATCCAAATGAATAGACAAAGATGCTGAAAAACATGTAGTGCAGCAGAAAAGTGAATAAAATGAAGAGTAAATATAAGACACTGAGAAAGCTGTTGGGAGGATATTGGTGAAACTTAAGAAAGAAATTTCAGATGTTGAAGGAAGGAGGCAGATTTTGAGGGATAAAGAGTGGGTACAATGAGGTAAATAGAAAGAGTGAGTATAGATAGATAACTTCAAGAATACTCAGGCAGACATATGCAGAGCTTTTCAATCACACTGAAATTTACAACTATCTACTCAGCACTTTTATGCAAAGTATTTCACTCAAAATATCTCTCATCTCAGCTAATTGAAATTTCATTTTTCCATTTACAGAGACCAGACTCCTTGGATTCATACTTGGCTCCTTCCAGCACAATATCTTCAGCATCCAACCACTTCTTAATACTTCTTCTCCTATTGGCATAGTTGAGCAATTGTAGTCTTTTACTTAGTACTAAAAACAACTTGTTAAGTTGTCTCTCTACCTCTTTCCTTCTTTTCTTTCCTCTGTACATTTACAACAAAACAGCTGAAAAGATTATTTTAAATGCAAAGTTAGATCAGGTTATTCCTCTCTTGACAATTCTTCCAATGGCTTAAATTTTACTCCAAGTCAAAGTCAAAGTCTTTACAATGGGTTACAAAGCCATGATCTAGCCTCTTACCCCTTGACCACATCTTCCACTACTCTCCTGGGACCCAGATTTCTTTTCTTTTCTTTTCTTTACTTTTATCTTACCCTACTTGGAAAGGGGGAGATAATAATGGGAGAGATCAAAATTTTGGAGGAGTGAAATGCACAGATGTTGAAGTTATCAAGAATAATGCAGATAGTAATAACGAAGAAGCAGGTGTTCTGCCAAGTACTAGAGTCTCCAGAGAGCAGGGGCAGCAAACAGGATGTTGATAGACAATAGCAATAAAAAATGAGCAAGTTTGATTGATCTTTGGCTTATGTATTAGATGGGTTCCTGAAACACAGACTTCGGAATGGATATTTCTGTGCAGGAAATCTACTGAAGTGTACACTTAAGATGAGCATCTGTGAACAAGAAAAGGAAATAGGATTGGGCAGAGGGAGGGATGGAATAGCAATCCACAGAAGGTCTCTACCTGACCCAGTCCACCAGGAAACTCTGATACTGAAGTGGCCCCTCAGAGTTTTTTCACTTTGAGGAAAGGGAATTGGTCTTCTCTGGCATAATGATTGGTTGTGCTACGGGAAAGGGCATAGTTTTGATTGTTCTTTGACTGAAGGCAATTCTTAGAGAGGGATTCAGCTGAAAGTCATCACCTATCACTAATCCTGGCAACTCGGAAAATGATTTCTCCCTGGAATCTAGGTGATTCATCCAACATCCATTACAACTTGCTGAAAAAAAATGCGTTTTTTTTTTTTTTTCAGATGGGGGCTTACTCTGTTGCCCAGGCTGGAGTGTAATGGCATGATCATAGCTCACTCCAGTACTGCAGCCTCCAACTCTCAGGTTCAAGCAATCCTCCTGGCTTCAGCTAATTAAAAAAACTTATTTATAGAGTCTTGCTGTGTTGTCCAGGCTGGTCTCAAACTCCTAGTGTCAAGCAGTTCTCCAGTCTCAGTCCCTAAATAGCTGGGATTATAGTTGTGAGTCACTGTACCCACTTGTATTGTTTTTTTAAAAGGAAAAGGAACAATTACGGTAATAAGTCATTTGGAGAAATGAGGACACTAATTTGCCTTATAAGACATGGAGTAATGCATTAAGGGATTAAAAAAAAAGCAACAACAAAACCTTCAACGTGGCCTGTGTGGGAATCAGGGTCCTCCAAGGACAACCAGGTATGATTTATTTTTTAAAATGCATAGAACATTTGAAAATAATTTGAGAAAATGCTCGAGTTTTATGAAGAAAGACCTTAATTTATAGAAGGTGGAAATGTGGATTCAAATTATTATATAGTCAGTGAAATATGTGGGGATACTCCTGTACAATCACCACTTATTAGCTGTGATTTTGGGCCATACACTTAACTTACTTGAACCTCACAATATTCATTGTAAAGTTGGGTTAAAGAGAGCTGCCTGATAGTTTTCTGATTGTGTATTTTGTTTACTTTTAATGTCTTTCTTTTCTTATTTCTTTTCTCTTTTTTTCCCTTACTGTATGGGAAGATCTAAGAGCAGTATCAATAATAGAAATATTGTTAGTATTGATATATAATAGCTGTGACTTTCTTTGATACTTAAGTAGTTCTCATAAATTATTTATCATTCATCTATAATCTCATTTTCAATTTCTCTAATCCTGATACTGTATGTCATATTTTTTTGCATTGTGATATTTGTTTTATATATCATATTTTTCCCAATATGTTACAAGCTCTTAGAAAACAGGAACTTTTACTTTTTTGTGCTTCTTTATTACCTAATCCGTGCTAATGCTTTCAATCAATTGTTTTACTAATAGCAATTCTTTTACTACCCCTGGGGAAAACTTGGGAAAATTATCTTTTACATTCTCAATTTCCCCCATTTAATGATACCTATTGTGCAGAGTTTCTGTAAAATAATTTTAAATGTCTTGCACGGTATCAGGTACATATTAAGTATTATGTGTTTGTTCTCATCTCTTCTATATTCTATTCAATAAATAATTGTTAAGAGTGGAAATGACTATTACTTAATGTCTAATGAGCATCTGAGAGAGCACAGACAATGGGTAGAGGATATGCCAAAAGGACTCTAAAGGAAAAAGCTGCTATAACATGTCCCCATTTTATTAGATAGAAAGGAGTACATGATAGCAAGACATAGTTAGTTTTGGTTTCATGTGATATTTTTCATTATTCCCCAAATCACCATATTTACTATATCCTTAGATGTTTTCCCTAATTGAACAATCATTTTACATATAGAAGTATAATTGAAGAAAGCTGCTCTATTGTAGGATAATTATCCAAAGTTTTGTCTCAGTAATAGCTTCCTCTTCACCTGTTCCAAATCACAAAAGCTGTAACAGGTCACTTCGACACAAGCTTTCTGCCTTTGGAACCAAGTGGTGAGAGCAATCCTGTTCCTTCAGTGGGAGAAAGCGAGCATCGCCTGCTGGTGAGGTGGGTTAGCAGCTCTGGTGCTCTAAAGCACACAAGTTCTCTCCAGACAGCAGCTAAAGCAGACTAAAGTGAGAAATCCATTATAATAACCTGCTTTCTGAGGAAAGGGGATTACAGGTAATTTTCTTTTATTCCCTAGTAACAGGGTTTTAATACAGTGCTGAGACAGTAGTTGAAAATCAAATACCTCTTTGAATTCAGGTGAAAAACAGACGAATTGTCTCATTCCTTTCTCAAGGCTTTGAAAATGTGGAAGTTAGCGATTTTTTTTTTTTTTTTTTTTTTTCTGAGTAAATTTTGAACATCAGGTTTGCTTCCATATCTAGAAAGCACATTTTCCTCCTAGGTCTGATTGAATACTTAATTGTAAATTCCATGACATTCATGTTAATAGGGTTTTGATAATAGAATGCTTGAAAATGACCCATACTCTGGGAAACACACATGCCAGTGAGCGTATACCTTGCAGTCACAAATTTATCATGTCTTCCAGTGAATTCCTTTCTCTGAGATTAGGCTGAAAAAATTCAAGAAAACTAGCAGAGATGTGTTTTTTGTGCTTTTGCCCCTTTTCTGTGCTGGTTTGCCTGCTGATTGGTGACTGTGGCTACAATAAAAAAAAGTATAGTCTTTCAGACAATTCTCTCGTTGTTGGCTTGCAGTCAATATAGAAAACGTTTGTTTCTAGAATGATGATTAGGCAGCCTGTGCTGTTGGCTCTCATAGATGAATAGCCTAAATTTCCTGAAAATCTCTTTATGTTTATATATGGCAACCCCTTGAAACTCATTCAGTAAAGATGGGATGGTGTACTAGAAATATTGCTGGACCAAGATACATATCCAACTTGTCCATAAGCAAAGAAAATCACATATCCTTTCTGAGTCCTAACATTTTCATTTTAAAAATTGGAGAACTTAATTTAGGTAACCATGATGGTCCAGACTAATTCTACAATTCGGTTACACACACAAACACACATACTCACACTCACTTTCACTACCAGACAATAGCTCCTGCAGAGTATGGTTTGTAAGTTCCCAGCACATAGAAGATAATCAATAAATATTTGTTGAGTAACTGAAAGGAATGTGGACCTGCATATTTTGTTAAATGGCAGACTTTACTAGATACTAAAAGCAACTCGTTTTTTCCAAGCTTTATTTGTAGGCTTTGGTGTTTTGTGCATAATTTCAGATCTATTGCAAGGTGGAATGTTGATGTATTAAACCCTGAAAATGGGTTTCTAATGTAAAACCCAATTGACCAAGTAGAGTGGTGTTAGCAGCATCTCCTCTAATGGTACATTTATAATGAATAGCTGATTAGCACCATGCTGTGATTAAAGAAAGGTGAATAACCTTCTATTTTATCCCCTACTGAGGACTTGTGCTCGATGTTAAATTGTTTTGAAGCCCAGCTTTGTGTTACTTCTGAGTTTGCTGAGTGAGTAGAAACCTAAAATTATGTGGTTTTCAAAAGAATTTACTCATCTCATCTTTCCTAACAATGTCTATGCACAGTGTTTTATTGGGGGATCCCATAATGTAAATATGGAAAAAATCAAATTATTAAAAGAAAAATAGCATAAACTCAAGGATAAATAGAAATATTCTCATAGATAAGAAAAATTAATCAAGGCAAATAATATCATCTACTTGTAGAGGACAGTTAACGTCTAACACTGCAGAAGTGAAAATTCTGATCACACTGTAGAACTGGGGAGAAAATGGTAATATCATAGTTGGGCAAAAAAGCACGTCATATTTTGCAGGAATATGTCTTTGTCACTGGTGAAACTTCAATTAACTGGGTAAAGGCTTTTGAGTACAGAATTTCTCTCTACAAGTGTTGAAGGGACAAAAATGAGGAGAAAGAGGGTTATCTCAAATATATGGGCAGACTTTATTTCTGCTTGTGAATTCCAGCATAAATCAAAAAGCCAATAGAAAGTGATTGAAGTGGAACTAAAGCCAGATGGTGACACATAGGAGGGAAGGGTCCTCCGCTGGCACTCTCTACTATCCAACCATGCCGTGACGACAACGCAGGGAGTTGTTGGAAAAGAAATACTGTTTTCTCCCTGTCAAATGCAATTTCAATCATGGCTGACTTAAGGCATATTACAGTATAGTGGAATTTCCAATGTGTTATTTATATGTATTTGTAAATTACATTCATTTCCTTATAACACATAAAGGCAGTATTAAAATGTCACTAAACTTGTCTCTTATATGAGATAATATATATTATTACTAATGTTTACCTCCTCATTTTCCTTAATCATCAGAGACAGAACAACAGCTGGGGATTGTCTTCAATCTGCTAAATATGATACCAAATACAAATACACAATCTTCAGAATTATTTCATCAGTTTCTAAAACAATAATATAAACATGAGTTATCATCTGTCACAATAACTTTAAGTGATGAAACCCTTGCAATTGATCAAAATCAAACTATTCAGCAAAATTATAATAAAGAAGAGTATATGATAATAAGATCCCTATGCATCCTGAATATTTCACAGCTATAATGAAATTTTCCTGGGAGTAATATAGTATATTTCATGATGCCACTGAGGTTCTCAAATATCTCTACCCCTGGGGCTGGAAATTAGGCCTGAAACTAGTAGAACTGTTGAAGTTTCAGTGGCAGAAATTCACTAGCAACACAGATATAAACTCTATGGACATATTTATCTTCTTAGAAATAGTTAATAATGTCCCAAGTAGGTGGTCTTTAATCAATGATGCCTTCTTTATGCAAAAAAGAAAACAAATACAAGTACATATAGGATACAGGAGGTAGGGAGTCAATGAAGAGTTAAAGTTTAAGTGCATCCATTACTTTTCCTTTACTGCTTAAATGACAGATCCTTGTGTTATTGTATGGTGAAACATCTACCCACTGAGGAGAGTTGGGTAGCAATATGAACACATCAATGTTTCCGTTGTTCAGACTAGCAACTGAAGTAGCTTCAATATTTGAAATACAGAATACAAAGCTGAACATTTGCCAGGCTCTTCTTGATTGCAAGGAATAAAGTCAATGGCTAAATCTTCCACCAATAAATTGCGAAAATACCCCGGGGAGTAACAGCATCATGAATGAACCACACTTCCATGCCTCTCAAGAAATCAACTAGGTTTTGTCATGACTGAAATGCATTTCTAGAACTAGAACTAATATTCAGGACACTATACAGGACTTAACAAAGTTACCTTGTTGGTAACCTCTCTGCCACCTTCAGTTTTCTCTACAATAGTTTCATTATGTGTTGCAAGAATATTCTTTTTCTATGATCCTTGATTCAACTATATTCTGTTGGAATTTGGTTATTAGTGCATTTACCAATATTTATTGAGTACTCTTTCCTATGAACTGATGATTCTTAAAAGCAAAACATACATAGCCCCTATGCTTATGAAGCTCAGAGTCCAATGGAGAAGAAAAGTATTAAATAAAATTCACAGTTAAGATAATGCTACAAGTCAATTCATAATTGCAAAAATATGAAAACAGACTAAATGCTCATCCACTAATGAGTGGATAAAGAAAATATGGTAGATATACATCATGGAATACAACTTGGCTATAAAAAAGAAAGAAATAATGACATTCGCAGCAACCTGGATGGAGTAGGAGACCATTATTTTATGTGAGGTAACTCAGAAATAGAAAACCAAATAGCATATGTCCTCACTTATAAATGGACCAAAGCTATGAAGATGAAAAGGCATAAGAATGATATAGTGGACTTTGGGCACTTAAGGGGAATGGTGGGAAGGGGGTGAAGGATAAAAGACTACACATTGGGTACAGTGTACACTGCTCAGGTGACAGTGCACCAAAATCTCAGAAATTAACACTAAAGAACTTATTCATGTAACCAAAAACCACCTGTCCCCCAAAAACTATTAAAATAAAATAAGTGCATGAAAAAAGATAATGCTACAAGAGAACAGTATAGACAGTTATGAGAGCAAGTAAAAGGTGTTTTTACCTTGTGTTTCCTACTTAATTCTACTTATTTATGCTTCCTACTATCTCATGGCTCCTGCTTACACTCATCTCTTAGGGGGCCCTACTTTAGATTCTATCTATTAACCACGACTCATTATTCTGTCACAGAGGAATTGATTGATTGATTTGGTCACTATTAACTTAGAGCATCTGCTTTGGAAAGAGTAAATATTGCCAGGATGTCTAAAGAGTCACTGAAAAAATATAAGATTACTGGCTCTGCAAAACTCACTCATTCATTTGTGTTTAGGGTAAAGGTGACGTATATTTAAAATGTGGGTATCTATTTATAAAGAACTCCCTGGAAGGAGTATAGGTGCAGCAGGGATTTTTAGTCTTGCATTTGAAACACATCTGTATCTCACATGACTTAACCAATACTGGCATACAAACGTCTTGTTCATCTTATAATAGTTCCCTATCTTGAGAAAATTCCCTTACAGACTACAAGAGTCCATTTAGTACACGAAAATCACACCTATCCTTTGAACAGGAAAATGTGGTATTAAGAAGTATTAAATTGGTAAAAGAGGATTCAGCTCTAAAAAGGGATGGAGAACTCTAAAGGATATAGGCATAACAGAGTTAGAAAACGTCACTATCTTTAGAGCTGAGGGAAGGAACCCAAAGAAAGATCAAACATGCTAGTGAGCTCCTCCCACCTTCCATCACAGAGCTGAGCTTCAGACTCTGGCAGAGATGTGACTGAGGTCCCCTTGGGTGGCAGAGAAGTTCACTGAGATGCCATAGTAAACCACCCCTGAGATGCAGGTAAAACTCACTAGGAATCCATTTTATGGGGGTAGCCATGAAAGTCACTGAGAAATTGTTTGCTCTGATGTGAGGAAACAGCCTGCTGTAATGCTGTAGTGCCGGGAAGTTCCACAGGAAGCAGCTAGAGTATGATGGTGAAACTCACTAGGAAGCCTAATTGGGGTGTCCCTCTAGAATGTTTAGTATCACAGTGCAGATGGCAAAGAAAAAAGGATGGCAGGATCCAGTTCTAGCATCATAAAGCATGGAAAAAAAGGGTAGATTTGAAATTGAGAGATATTTAAATTGATAATGGGCATATACTCATATTTAGATTTGAAATTTTAGCTTTTTTGTTACCATGGTTTTCAATGATCTTGATGACTTTGGTGATTCTCTGATGAAAATCAGTCCTTATTATATTTATGCTTACATCTAGAAGGTGTTTATTTCAAAATTATTTACTCAAACTAATAATATCTGATACAATTCCATCTGAGAAAACATAATGATGAATTCAACTATTTTTTAACATGCTTGTTCACATATGAGTTTACTAGATGTATACATCTTAGGAAAAATTTATTAGTTCAATTTAATTGAACAGTTATTCACTGCCTATTATGTACAAATCTCTTTAAAAAGATGCAAAGATTTAAAGATGATATTGTCCTCCTGATTGTATAAGATAAATTTATACAAAAATAACTATCACAATAAGTCTCATGAGATCTGATGGGTTTATCATGGGTTTCTGATTTTGCTTCTTCCTCATTTTTCTCTTGCTGCCACCGTGTGAGAAGTGCCTTTCGCCTCCTGCCATGATTTTGAGGCCTCCCCAGCCATGTGGAACTGTAAGTCCAATCAAACCGCTTTTTGTTCCCAGTTTTGGCTATGTCCTTATCAGCAGCATGAAAACAAACTAACACAAATCATTTGACACACATTGTTTGGTCGCCGACCATGAGCATGCAACTGAGTATAGTAATAAAATATAAAGGCATTAGGGAGTTCCCCTGGAAGTCTCAGAGATTGTTTATAAAATTTGGGATTTGAATTATGCTTTGAAGTATGAAATTATTCTTCAATAGCTAAATTTGAAGGATAGAAAATGAGCAGCCAAAGTAGAGATAACCACTTGAGCAAAGTAGAGTGTATAAATTGTTTCATTTATTATATTCAAATCATAATTGAGCTTTGATCTCTGCTTAGTTATTTATTAAAAACTGGGACAAACCCTTGCTATATTTCCCAGGCTGGGGTGCAGTGGCTCTTCACAGGCACATAGCTCACTGCAGCCTCAAACTCCTGGCCTCAAGGGATCCTCCTGCTTCAGCTTCCTGAGTAGCTGGGACTCCAGGTACATGCCACTGTGTCCTCCTGTATCTTTTATCTAACATTAATAGGTTCCCTTCCCTCTTCTCTCTGCCTTACAGTTTTCATACACACTATAGGTAAATTAATCTTTGCACAACAAAGTTTGGATTGTATCTTTATCACTCGCCATCTCAATGCCTTCAAATCCCTGCATGCTGAAAAGAATAAACGCTGCCTGGTTTTCAAGGCCCTCCGAGGTGAAGCCTCAAACTCGTTTTTCAGCTTGTTCTTCCACAGCTCTCCAATGCTCAACTCAACTAATTTACCGTAAGAGTAATTGTTCAAATGCACTTCAGTTGGAATATTCCTTGCAACTCTATCCAAACCCATCCTAAAAGTTAAGATTTCGATAACAATAGCCTTTATTTCCCAGTGGGTGAAGCTTCTTTTCTGTACCCCGATGTGAGTAGAAGAGTTTCCAAGATCAATGATGGGCCTGACTTGTTATTACACCTCAAAGATAGCAGTGAGGGTTATGAAAAAGCTGCAGGACTACCAAATATGAGATGACTGACATCAAAGTACCTATCACTAGAAAGGATCAAATGTTATTATCAGGAGAATGCAACACCTACTCAGAAACAAGATGGATCCCAAACCCCCAAATCAAACAGACCACAAATAAACAAAATACTTTTTCTTGGATAAGAGAAATAGCCTGTGCATTCTAATATTCTTCTCAGACTTGTTCTAGAAATAAATGGCTATCCACTTCATGTCAACTTCCAAGGTCAACGACATGCCCCACCATATCCTGGGTTTTCTTATAAAACTTCAGTAGGGAGAGAGAAAGCCAGAAGCAGATTTACTATCTATCTGGAGTTGTCTGATAATTTATACTTCTTCATTCTTCCAGGGCTTCAGTGAATAGTAAATTTGCAGTTGGTATCTATGATTGCATTCCTGGTTCTATAAATCGAAGACCAAAAGATATCATACTTTTAGTGGTTTAATGATCAAATGTTGTCAGTCCCGGGGTGTTTAAGAAGGATTTTTGCTATCCAAGTTTTTTATTTTCCATTTGAAAATCTTATTATGAATGTGGAAATACAAGTTAGATTCCAGATGTGTGTGCAAACAGCATTGGAATAGAATAAAATAGTATGAAAGACCATGATCCCTCTCTAATTTCACAATTTATTCTTTAGAGTTGCCTGTCAATCTTGACACCTCACTGAAATTTAGCGTTGAAGGAAGCTAGATTTCTTGTGCTGGAAACCACTTCTTTTGAAATATACACTTCT
The DNA here is from genome assembly GCF_001698545.2 of Rhinopithecus bieti. NCBI lineage: Eukaryota > Metazoa > Chordata > Mammalia > Primates > Cercopithecidae > Rhinopithecus > Rhinopithecus bieti. Next base: position 626,939 of record NW_016807417.1, on the reverse strand, counting down.
GTGGCATAGCAGATATCATGGCTCTGTGGTCTCTGAAGACTTCTTGTGGATGAGGCACACTATATACTTTTCACTTTCTTTTCTTTCTAGAGAGTTGGATTTGTTAAAATTTAGCTGATTTTTTCTTACAATGTGTCAAACTGGCATTTTATTGATGTAGGTAGTGGTGTAATACCATAATACTTTTAATATAATTTTATATTATAGCAGGATTTGGAAAGAGAGTCACTAGCTTCACTTAGTCTTCTTCCTCTCTCCTCTTTCTCTTTCTTCTTCTCATATCTTCTAAAATGAACAATTTAACATAGATTCACTTCCTTTGATACATAATAAACAAAATTTACTGATCAAACAAACTTTCTGAACTTTTTGCTGAATAACCCCTGTACCTTTTAAATTCAAGTTGCAGAAATCCTAACAAGTCATTTGAAACAAAATAAAACAACTTCCCAAATCATAAGCAAATGAAAAGATAGTGTGTTTATTTTTATTCTTGTGGGATAACCATTTTCATTCTTATTTTTTCCTTATTAGGATTTATCAAAGCCTAAGAACATTATAGTCCGTAAATTACACATTAATGTCAATTACAGTGAATAATCCTTTCCTTGATTATTGGAAATATTTATTTTTCTAAACTTAGCAGAATCTTAAATTTGTTCATGTTAAAAGGCAATCATTAAATTATTTAAGCTCAACTGGAGAACGCTTTAGGTTTACAGTGTCATGGAAAGTTTTCAACATCAACTCTACACTACCAAAGAATGGAATGTTTCAAAGTACTAACAGTTAACTGCTTAACAATCAACTTAAAAGATCTGGCTTTAAAAGTACATGCACAGACATTTATTGTCTACAAGACTGGCGTCACACAAGTGAGACTGGCTTTTTATACTTTTGCTTTTCACTCAGGGCACCTTTGACTAGGAAGACCATTTATCACGGTCACCATTGTCTGGCACTTTAGAGATCTCACTACCAACAGGAGCAGCAGGAGACTCCGGTTTAGAAGAAGAAACGGTTCCAAAATCATTTTTAAAGAATCTGAACCATTTAAAATTCTTTGTATTTTGACTTGTTCTATATTAGTAACAATGTCAGTAGCACTATTGTCAATGTGCTCTGAATACATACTTATTAAGGGGCAGCCAAGACATTAGAAGCTGTGTGACTCTTAAGGTTGGCCTCCTTTTTATTCTTTTGCCAAAGGGCTCTGACTGAAAGGCAAGGGGATGGCATTAGTTGTGCTGGTCTCCATAGCCTCTAAAATCGATGGGCTAGCTGAGTCCAGGGAAAGAGCTGGGGAAAACAGTCTTGTACCAGTAAAGGTACTTGGTCTCTCCATAACCCGGCAATTATCAAACCTTAAGTTTCAGCAGGAAATCTTAATAAATGTTAACTTTTCAAGGGCATTTTAAATCACACAATTTATTTCTAAAGATGAGTCGATATAGTTATCAGGACAAAACTACTCTCCAGCCAAAATATTGGCATGTCTTTCACAGGTTTTGGTAGCTGTTTTTCTGATACTCATTTATCTCTCTGATAAATTAGGCTGAGAATAAAGGATGAGGCTATTATATCATGATGCCTTATTGCTTGAATTCCACAGGATGATTTTTTTTCCTCTTAGAAAACAGAGCAATGAGCATAATTAGATGATTTATTCAAAATTCTCAGATAGGAAAATCAACCCTGAGATGCTCCGAGGTCTAAGAGATACAGACTGGATTGGGGGTCGGAAGGCCTCGTCCTCTTCCCAGTGTTGTCTGACCTGCCACAAAAGCTGAGAAAGTTGGATTGCTTCACCTGCAGGACCAAGATTGGAAGTTTTTAAAATCTGTGTCTGCTGTATTATTGCTCAGCCTCTTGCTTTTCTTTGGTTCTGCATACATCAAACTTAACATTGGGTAAAGGAGATTGGTAACATATTCCATCCTTCTTTAGGCAAACACACCACTGAGAGTAACTGCACTTGACACACAACCCTGTGGAAGGAGTCATCTTATGAGAGCTGTGTCTCTCTATTATATACCCTTGCTAGAACTTGTACTTCTCATTTAAAGCACTTCCCACAAGTGTACTTCAAATAAAAGCATGCACAGTTATCTATTTAGAGTCTGTTTTCCCCACCAGACTCTGCATTCTAAGATGCAAGGAATTATATCAGTCTTACTCTCCACTGTGCCTAGCACATTGTCAAACACATCACATGAAGACTTATTAAGTAATTGGTCTATTAATAAATAATAAATTTCAACTAAAATACTTCAGAATCCCAATGGCCCTAACTTTGGTACTTTGAAAAAGCAGGAAAATATAAATGGAGAAGGAGAAGGAAATATTGGACATTCTTTTTTTTTAATTCACCAGAAAAGCCCCACATTAAGTTAATACTAAAGTCATTTTATAAACTTCTGTTTGTAACTAATCAAAATATTCAGATATTTTTGATAATGATACTAACTACTATTTTAAGATAATCGAATTCTTAATGCTGTGTTTATATGCAATAGCATTCTATGAACCAACCCTTTTACCATCATCAAGAAAGAGATGCATGGGTAGGGAATGGCTTATACTGATAAACAAGGCACTTTTTAGAAACCTAGAACACTTGAGACAGAGCAATATGGATTCAAGTCCTGACTAATTCATTTTAACTCATTTTAGGTAAGTTACTTAAATTTTTATACTCATAAAATGTGGATAATAGGGTTGATCAATAGGATTATTGTAAGGTTAAGGGTAACTTTAGATAATATATGCAAAACATCTATTATGATGCTTGGTGCATAGCAAGCACTTCATGTATATTAACAGAAATTTTATCATCATTATAATAGTACTTTTAAATCATAATTTGAGTATCTCAAGTCCACAAAAATAGGTTCTCCATTGAGTCATCTAGAACTTATTTTCTGTGAACAACAAAGTTTATGTAATCTGAATGCCCTCTTTGAAGTTTCCTTCCATCTGTTCCTGAATTGAGGCTATTTCTGAAGATCACCGCTTCCCCTGCTCTCACATGGAAACCCTGGCTCCCACACACTGCACAGCATGAAGCCTGGAGGTGCCCTCCTTGATTTTCAGTGCAGCTGTCAGCAGATTTTCTCACTTCCTGTCAATCACCACAGTGCCAAAGAGGTGCCTGCCATCAAACTATACTACCCATGACCCCTCATTGTGCACTATCTCACCATTACTCTCCTCATCATTGAATGTTCTGGAAATTGACCCACTGTTTTCCCTGTGAAGACTCTTGGCATCATTCTTGGCAATTTTTAGAACTACATGGATGGTTTGTCTAATGCTGACTTCAGTTCTTTGACCATAGCATCAAGCTTGTCCTCTACCCCTCTTCAGATACCCAGTCCTGTGGACAGTCCTGTGGACAGCAAATCTGTATTGTGCAAAATACAAGATCCATTCTATATCTTCATCACGTTCAAACCCTCAACAGTGATGGACACAAATGATTACTCTTTTGTTCTTGACTAGTTATTCCCTATTAACTTGACTCCTAAGACACCAACTTCTTTTGTTTTCCTTCTTTTGTTTTGCATATATTATCTAAAGTTACCCTTAACCTTACAATAATCCTATTGATCAACCCTATTATCCACATTTTATGAGTATAAAAATTTAAGTAACTTACCTAAAATGAGTTAAAATGAGTTAGTCAGGACTTGAATCCATATTGCTCTGTCTCAAGTGTTCTAGGTTTCTAAAAAGTGCCTTGTTTATTGCCATCACCAATAACTGCTTCTCTTTCAAATGCCCAAATTCAAGGCTTCTATATTTTGACTATCATCTTATATTTTTCCCAGCTTACTTTCTGTAACTGTAGTAATTCTTCAGCCACTCATGAGCTCCAATCTATTGGATCCCTCCACTTTCTCACTCTAATTTCTGTTCAAATCTTTATCGCTCCTACTTACTAGGTTTGCTCCCATGGTCCTTCATTGAAATCATTAAAATGTTTCTCTTGCAGGTGTTTTTATGACTGTAGTACACTTTTCTACTCTTTGCTCATATCGGATGGTCACAGTAATAAAACATTTTTGTTTTAACTGAAAATAGCAGTGAAAAGAGAATTACACTTTGCTATCACTAAATCTGTTACTCGTCTTAATGTAACCTTAATCACTAAAGCTGTTACTCGTCTTAATATAACCATATTCTTTATATTATTTTCCCTCTCCCAGTAAATAATTACTGTTCTGTAGAAAGCTAACCCCCTCAACTTGGTCTCCATCCCCTTATCTCTTACTTAAAGATTTTGCCCTTGCAATTAGTTCTTCTATCCCCTTTGCCATCAATTCGTGCCCCCTACCCTCCACTATTGGATCATTTCCAATAGAATAAAAATGTAACAGACAAATTAAAAAATCCCCCCTACCTCCAGCTCCTGTCACTCTTCTCAGTAGCCTTTTGCAACAAAGCTCCTTGAGTGATTGGTTTATGCTCACTATATGTTCACCTCTTAATTCCCTCATTAATGTCTTATCAGAATTTTGTCACCACCATACTATTGTAGCTGCTCTTTAAAAAGTCATCAGCAAATCTGTATTGTGCAAAATACAAGATCCATTCTATATCTTCATCACATTCAAACCCTCAACAGTGATGGACACAAATGATTACTCTTTTGTTCTTGACTAGTTATTCCCTATTAACTTGACTCCTAAGACACCAACTTCTTTTGTTTTCCTTCCACTTCATTGACTATACAAAATCTTTCCTCCCTACCTCTCCTTTTTCTCCCTTGAAATATCGTCAGCCCAAGGTTCTTTCTCTTCTCTGTTTATGAATGCATCTGAAGGCAATCTCATCAGCTTCTGTGACTTTAAACGTAGTATAATTTTATCCCAACTCTATAACTTTTATCACCATACTTGAATCTAATATGTAATTTTTTTTCTCATTATATATAAACAAAATTCTGATTACTACTAACTATCAGGCCCAAATCTGACCCTCCTAGTTCCTCCATAGCTCAATTAACAGCACAGCCACACATTCGTTGCTCAGGCAAAATCGTTCATCTGTTTCTTTATCTCTCACTTTCCTCAATATCCTCTTTTCATTCAACCAGCAAGTTTCATGGGCCTTATTAGCTAAATATATCAACATTTGATCTTCTTCTCACCATCTATACTGCCAAAGGCCTAGCACAAGCAACAGTTATATCTGGCCTGAGATGATTATTAATCTGATGTATTAGATAATTACTAGACAGATATATTGGTTTTCTAATTGTTCTCTCTAGCTCATTTATAACTCCTGTAGTATATTTTCCACAAAGCTGTTAAAGATATATTTAAAAAGAAAAAATATATGATGATAGTATTCACCAAGATTTAATCACTGTCACTCACTATCAAGCCAAAACCCTATGAAGACTTCTTTTCACATTGTGAATAACAGAAGAAGTCTTCAATCTTCATTGTAAAAGCCTTACACTTAATGGTTCTCGATGCTTTTTCACTCACTCATTCTCTCCACTCTAACCACCTGAGTACTGTTGATGCTTCTCGATGAAGCGAAGTCATCCTTACCCCAATCTTGACAGTGGTTGCTCTGACCAATGGGAAATGCCCTTTGTTAGATCCTCATGTGATTTGGTCCTTCCTATCTTCTCAGTCACTGTTCAAATGTCATCTCCCTAGGAAGGAATTTCATGATGTGTTTATTTAACATGTCTCCTCTCATCATGAACAATGCCTTTATTATCTACTTTATTCCTCAACATTGTCAAATTGTATATGCATAGACATCCACATGCACCACATATACAGGTTTGTTTATTGATTTCTTCCAATAGATTATTTTTTAACTTTGTTGAGAGGGGGTCCCACTATATTTCCTAGGCGGGTCTTGAACCCCTGGGCTCAAGTGATCCTCTTGCCTTGGAGTCCCAAAGTGCTGAGATTATATGCATGAACCACTGTACCAGGACCCCCCTCCCAAAATTTAAGATTCATAAAGGAGATTAATTTTGTCCAATGATGTAATTTTATGGCACAGAACAGTGCTTGCCCAAAACAAAAATCAGGATGCAAAGTAAAAATTGTGAATAAATATATAGAGAAACTATCTCATTCTCATTTAAGGTATTTTGTTTTTTGTTTAGTTTGGAGAGGGTTAGGAATATAATCTTATCTCATCAGCATGCTGTGCTCCTTGCCATGGCAACCCCAGAAATATCTGCTTTTAAATATGGTCTTAAGAGCTTCATAATAACTGACATTTTTCATACCCAAGGAAGCTAAAAATATGCTGTATCAGGGAGGCAGTAACAATAACAAAGGAATAATTTGAGTTCAACAATTCCATTTTGTATTCAATTCTATTGCCTTTGTCTAGTCTCCTTGGATTGGTACGAGGGCAGCTCTTAGGAGTTGAATCACTGCCTAATTTGCCTGAGCCCCAACTTTACTTGGAAAAAGCTTCTTGGCCAATTAATAACTCAATAAATATTAAGCCTCTACTATATGTTAAATACTTCTGAAGACATTGAAGAAACTCCAGTGAATAAGATGAACTCCAGTATTTCTGGTCTTCATTCAGTTAACAGTTTATTGGGGAAGACATTCATTATCAAGAAATTGTAGGTGTGATGGGCATTACGAAGGGAAATTGCAAGGCGCCATATCCTAGTGGTTCCATCTGCCTAGGGATAGTCTTTCTTCATTCCTTGAGGGTTTGAGTGCCTTTGGCTTTACTGCTGCTGCCAACCTGCTTCCTCAGACTCCCAGCAACATGAATTCCTGTCTTTTCCTCCTGTGTCTTAAGAGTTCACTATTGATAAAGAAGTTATGTTCACTCTGCACCAATTATATTCCAAGAGCCCCAGTCATTACAGATCTGAAAAGTAGTCAAACAAAAAAGTTTCATTATGATTTTAGCATCCTGGGAATTTTCCACTAACCTGATATTAAGTCTACCTTGGAACCAGAGGTAATTTATTATTATTATTATTATTATTATTATTATTATTTATCATTGAAATGCTTACCACCCAATAGTGCCCAGAAAATAAAAGTATCCTATTTTTAGGATCAGCTCATGCTAATAAGACTCAGAAAGCAATACTCTACTGAACCAGCTGTCTCCAACTCCAGTCACTAGCCTAGGGTTAATCATTGTTAAATTGTATGTGATTCAATTTGAAATCTCCCACAAATTATGGAATGTGACTTGTTGATAAATTTTACAAGGTTCACAGAAAAATATAGAAATTACAAACTATTTAATCGAGAGTATTTACCTTTTTTGGGTTGGAGAAAAAGATGTGAGGAATGATATTAAAATGAGCTTGACATGCTGTGAACATGCGACATGTTGTGAACATGTGGTCATGTAATATAGCAGAATGGCAATGAAGCAGGAACAAGATAGTCTATTTTATCGTTTGGACATTTTAAAGTAATGCTGTTTTAATATTTGATAGATATGGAATTCTGAACTTGAAATAAAAGAGAAAATTATATTTGCTTCTTGTCTTTTACTTTTAGATACTTTTTCAAGGCCTTCATGACTTGTAATTTCTCAAGGTTAACATATTCAAGCTAAGATTCCCACCAAGCATTTGATTTATTAAAGCACGTGTAGCTCCTTACTGAGTGGAATTGCTGAACCTCTTCTAGTGTACATTTTTAAAGTAAGCGTGGTGAAGCAAAGCAAAAATTGTGTCTCCTTTGTGAATGTGAGTGCCAGCTCTTCTGGCAGAACACTTAATTTCCAAGACGAATGTGCAATTGACACCGGATGGAGCACATTTAAGCTTTTAACCCTCCGACAAAATAACTGAACCACATTGTGATTTTAACTTTTTTCTGTATCTGCTTTAAGCCAAGGCATTGTGATCCACTGGCAATAAATACACTTCAGAATTTCACAGGTCAAAACAGGATTGATAATGAGTGCTTTGCTATTAATGAATTAGATCAATTATGGAAACTATATGACACAAACCCAGCTAAAAAAGTAATGCGTTATTCAAAAGTTTAGTTTATGATCCCTTAATGTACTTACTATAAACCTTTTTAAATTAGTAATTGGATTAAAAAATTGAGAAAGATTAAAAAATGTGAGACTGATAGAATACATTTGGTCTATACAAATTAACCAACTATCTGGCCATATTTAGATTTTTCTTTGTTTTGTAGATTTATGCTTTATCTCTTTTTTTTTTGTTTTGTTTTTTTTTTTGAGATGGACTCCAGCTCTGTTGCCCAGGCCCAGGCTGGAGTGCAGTGGCACAATATGGGCTCACTACAAGCTCTGCCTCCCAGGTTCATGCCATTCTCCTACCTCAGCCTCCCAAGTAGCTGGGACTACAGGTGCCCAGCTTATTTTTTGTATTTTTAGTAGAGACAGGATTTCATCATGTTAGCCAGGATGGTCTCAATCTCCTGACCTCATGATCCACCGGCCTCAGCCTCCCAAAGTGCTGGGATTATAGGCTTGAACCACTAGGCCCAGCCTATCTCCTAATATCAGTGTTTTAAAAACATGCATGTTTGTTATACATTTTCATGTGTTAAATTATGTTTCTGACTGCACATTATTTTTCAGAGTAACTAAACTTTGCAGAGCCCCTCAGTCTTAAGTAATGGGATGTGTAAGATACTGACTTTTTATTACTTGTATCTAAAATATTATTTCCTATTTTCTGAGATTCTCAACTGTAAAGAAGTTGCTTGTTCTAGGTTAACTAATAAATTTTTTATTTTCAAGAATACATAAGTGTTGTACATATTTATGGGATGTGTGTGATATTTTGATACAAGCATACAATGTGTAATTATCAAATCTGGTTAATTGGGATTTCCATCTCCTCAAACACTTATCATTTATTTGCATTGGGAACATTCAAAATCTACTCTTCAAGCTATTTTAAAGTACACAATAAATTATTGTTAACTATAGTCGCCCTATACTGCTACCAAACACTAGTTTTTTTTTTTTTTTTTTTTTTTTTTGTAGATGGCGTCTCACTCTGTCACCTAGGCTGTAGTGCAGTGGTGCGATCTTGGTCTGCTGCAACCTCTACCTCCTGGGTTCAAGCTATTCTCCTGCCTCAGCCTCCTGAGCAGCTGGGATTACAGGCACCTGCCATCACACCCAGCTAATTTTTGTCTTTTTAGTGGAGACGGGGTTTCACCATATTGGCCAGGCTGTTCTCAAACTCCTGACCTCAGGTGGTCCACCCACCTGGGCCTCCCAAAATGCTGGGTTACAGGCATGAGCCAAGTTTTATTTCTTCTATCTAACTGTAGTTTTGTACCAATTTCATTATCTCCCCTCCTCACTACCCTATGGTAACAAATACTATAAGCACTATCAGAAATACAAAATTTTAGAAAAGAAATGTAATCAATTTATGACATATATTAAGATTCAGCTGTTAGACAAGTTTTGTACTTTGTTATATTTGTGTACTTGCATATTAATGTATAATTGCTTTCAATTATTGCTTTAACATGTTTGAAAGTTATCTCTTCTCAGAAGATCCTGCTCTTGACACTAACTTATCTTTTTAAAAGTATTTCTATCATACTAGAGGTTGCAGCAAGCCTCTAAGTTGAATACTGTGCTGACACAAGACACAGTGCTTAAACTCCCTAAGGAATGAAAGGCTTATCTCTGATTTACTATTTCTAATGAGGAGACTCTTCTTCAATGCTGTAACATCAGCAAGTTGGAGCTATTCAACTGCATAAAAATGCAGATCCATCTACTGGAATTCTTCTTGGAAAAACCCTACTTTGAACTTATCTTATTATCTGAATTGTTTTTATTCATTTAATTTTCTTGGCTGAATTGCTCCCCAGTTAATCTTCCTCAATCCAACTGTGCCATTTAGGTTGTTCACAAGCTGATGGTGAGTACTAATGTAACCACAGGAGGAGCTCTTCCTGAGCACTATGTAAAGAGAGGCCAGTGCATTGTAGCAGAGAAAGAGTTTAATGGACAGGAGGCTGGCCACAGCTTCTAGGGCAGGTGTTTTTCAAAGGCAGTTTGGATGAAGGGGTGGGGTGGCTGGTAACAGGTGCTTGCTGCTGATTGGTTGGGAAGAAGATGGACTCACACTGGGGGTCGAAGCTGTCCTCCCGCAGGCTGAATCACTTCTGGGTGGGACCACAGGAGTGGGGTTGGCAGGTCCAGGTGGAGCCATGGGTGTTAGACATGAAAAACTCCTGAAAAGATATGTCAAAGGTCAATCTTAGGTTCTACAGTAGAGATGCTATTTGCAGAAGTAATTGGAGATGCTGCATATCTTATACCTCTGAAATAATGGCTGACGATCATTTACGTCTGAGCCTTAGAAGCACTCAGTCTCCTCTCCTCCCTCGAGCCTGATGGCTTTACAAAAGTTGTTGAGTTTTGGGGTAAGGCCTATTATCACTTAAACTGTAGTCTAAATTTCATCCATAGATAGCCAGCTCAGCTGATTAGCCCAGGAATAATTAAAGGAAAGGAAAGACGGGGATGGCTTAGCTTACTGTTACAATTTTGTCATTGCTGTAATTTTTGGAAAGGTGGTTTCACTGTTACCAAAGCTTTTTTTTTGTTTGTTTGTTTTTTTTTTTTTTTTTTGGCAGATTCTCCCTCTGTCATCCATGCTGTAGCGCAGTGGCACAATCTCGGCTCACGGCAATCTCCACCTCCTGGGTTCAAGCAATTAATCCTACTTCGGTACTCAAGCTTTTATTACGCATGCTCCATCAGGCAGGCTTTTGTCCATCTTCATTTTCTATAGTTTATAAGAAGAATAATGGCTTTTCATTTTATAGTTTAAAATTGTATAATGTTGAAGGTGTTTTGAAAGCAGCCTCTATACCTATTATTGCTCTTAATTATTTTTGTTACCAAGAGAACAAAATGTGTATCTCTTTCTATATCAGGAAGTGACTTCAAATGTCTCTGTTTATGACAATCAGTCATTAAAAATATCCTGTCTCACCATTTTTTCTTCCACTCCCTCAAAAACATTTTTTTCTTAGACATAAATCATTATTAAAGGTCTCCACATGTAGTGTATAAAAGATTTCCAGGGGTATGTAGACTATATTTGTGGCACTCTTTACAGAGGTGTTTGAACCAGAGCAACTCCATCTTGGATAGGAGCTGGGTAAAATGAGGCTGAGATCTACCTGGCTGCATTCACAGACAGTTAAAACATTCCATGTCACAGGATGAGAGAGGAGGTGGGCATAAGATACAGGTCATAAAGACCTTGCTGATAAAACAGGTTGCAGTAAAGAAGTCGGCCAAAACCCACCAAAATCAACATGGCGATGAGAGTGACCTCTGGTCATCCTCACTGCTACACTCCCACCAGCACTGTGACAGTTTACAGCTGCTAAGGCAACAGCAGGAAGTTACCCTATATGGTCTAAAAAGGGGAGGCATGAATAATCCACGCCTCTGTTAGCATGTCATCAAGAAATAAGCATAAAAATGAGCAACCAGCAGGCTTTGGGGTTTTTCTGTCTATGGAGTAGCCATTCTTTTATTCCTTTACTTTCCTAATAAACTTGCTTTCACTTTACTCCACGGACTCACCCTGAATTAGTCTTGCATGAGATTCAAGAACCCTCTTTGGGGTCTGGATCATACCCCGTTCCTGTAACATCTTTCTGGTGACCACGGAAGGGACTGTAGTGCAGAAACCCACGATCCGAAGGCTAACTTCGGGTAAGTGGTGGGGTCCGGTAACATCTTTCTCCTGAACCCTGAAAGGACGATACTGAAGAAACCCTGCAACCCAAAGGAAATAGACTGCAGCACTGATCGGCTGACTTCGGGTACGTGGTCCTGCAACCCAAAAGAAGTAGACTGAAGCGCTGATCAGCTGACTTCAGGTAAGTGGTCCTGCCACCCAAAGGAAATAGACTGCAGTAGTGATTGGCTGACTTCGGGTAAGTGGTGAGGTACCTGGGGAAAGGATGGGATTGGGTTAGAGGCCCAATTTAGGGGAGTTAGAGTCTCTCCTAAGACAGAGTTGGTTACAGGCCTCTCTTAATAAAAGGCAAGGTGGGTTAGAGGCCCACCTTAGGAGGGTTGAAGTCCCTTCTAACATTTAAGGGGTTAGAGGCCCCTCTCAGTAAAATACCTTACATCTAAGAACGGGTTTGGCACCATGGGATGTTTACTGCTATTCTCTTTGGAATAATCTGCCTTTTACACTTAGCAACCTGAGCTTTACAGTGTCAGCTGCAAGTGGTGGGTCTTTTCTCTGGCCTCCCTGAATACCTCACCTTCCCCACCCTGTCACAGGCAATGCTTTTCTCTCTCTTCTTACCCTTATCTTTTCTGTTACTTGGGGAGACCATCTTGCCCAAAGACCACAGGTTAAAACTCCTAGTTGGAGGTTGGATTAACTGTGATGGGGCCCAACTGGGGACAAGTTTTAGCCTTGCCAGTTTGATATTGGGTGCTAAGCATAGTGGCTAATTTCTATGTTTTGTCACACGTATTTTGCTCTGGCCAAAATGGAAAAAAATACTTTTCCCTTTTGTTGCAGTTTGGCCCCCAGGGCTATGGTGCAGCCAGCCAGGTCACTAGGGCCGGTCAGGGAAAGGGAACCCAGAAACCTGGCATGCTGGCAAAAGGGGAAGGATTTCTTACAAGCCAGGCCTCTGGCCTCTCTCTCTCTCTCTCTCTCTCTCTCTCTCTCTCTCTCTCTCTCTCTGCAAAGCGATTGAATGAATGGTAAAAATCACTGTTTATCTCCTTTGTAAAGTTTTGATTAATGGAAGAAAGGATTTGTGAGGCTAGGCTTAAACTATAGTGAATCTAGTGTGCTTTGTGCGTCTTTCTGTATTGTTCTGTTAAAAAGAGGGCTACTTTAGGACAGATTGGGGCCTAGGACCCCTGTACACCTGGTTTTCAAGATGGCCCAGCAAACTGGTCAATTACAAATTTTGCTGTAGGTCGCAGAAAAATCTGTATGAGGTTTTCTTCTTGTCTTTTATGTCCTTGGGAGCTTGACCTTGTACCCATGTGGCCATGCTTTCTTTTTTCTGTGGTGACCTCAGTTTGAGGTTCAATTCCTGGCATAGGGGATGAGTCATTTATCTTCTTCTGTGTATTTACATGTGCTATGTGTGATATAAAAAAGTTTTAATTGGTTTAATAATAATAAGTGCATAAATCAAATATTTTGTAAAAAAAAAAAAAAAAACTGAAAAGTGTAATGCCTTTTAGTTCAAGTGACTTAAGTAATCTTTGGGAAATAAAGACCGTTTTAAAGATTATTGGTAAAATATAAATATCTTCAAAAATGTAAACATTTGCTCTAAATTATACAAGTCATATATTAAGTTTGCTAAATACCTTAAGGTAATAAACTGCTTCCTTGACTTTTGAAAATTGTTCAATTTACTTTGGAGAATTAAATTCTATGTAAAGCCTGGGAGATGTGGACTTAGATGCTGGAAAGAGTCAGACTTTATCTGCACTTCTGTCTGGATCATAGGCTTCATACGTAGCACGTAACTAAAATCCCTTACTTACCAAGGTTTTCACCAAAGTAAAAGCCACTAAGAGTTAACAGTGTAACATGTATTTGAGACTACTGAATAAACAGTTTTACAAGCAAGGTGTATATGAAAACTAAAATGAGTTTTTTGGTAAAAGCATTATCAGAAGGCCTATCGGGAATAATGAATTTTTTTTTTTTTTTTTTTTTTTTTTTTTGCCTAAAAGCGTTTAAAGGGATTGTTTTAAGTTAGATAGGTAAAATCTGAAGCGTTTAAGCAAAGTGTGGAAATTCTGTGGAAAAATTTGATTTGTAAAGAGATTCTGGTGTGTGTGTACTTTTGGCCCTAAAGTTAAGAGGGGTATTTAGTTTTTCCATAAACTAAACATTGGAGTAAAAGCACAACAGGTTGTTTTTAAAGCCAAAACCTGCTTATAATCTGCTCTTTAACAAAAATTTGTAAAGGGTTATAAAAGATTTGTAAATCTTACCTTATAGTCAAACTGATTAAAAGTAAATACATTTGTCTATAAGGTTTTATTAAGAATTGGATTTGACATCAATAATACATGAATGCAACAGTGACATTTGGTTCATTTGGTATAAAAGTCATATAGGAAGCATTATCAAATGTGAAATGGTGTTTAACTCTATTTGGGTTATATTCACATAAATTTGTTATTAGTATGTGTTGCAAAATTGTATATTCCTATAATTCTAATATGCCTCAGTATATGTCATTGGTAATAATTATAATTGTTATATAAAATCATTGTATGCCATGAAGGTAACCAAATTTCTTTGTCAATCGTGTTTTTAACTGTGACTGTCCTAACATGTTTTGTCAACCATGGACGATTGTTGTCTTATTTTGGTCCTCTTTAGAAGGTGGTTTATAATCAGCCATAGAACTCTAACAGGTGTTCTTAAATACAGGTTTCTGATAACTTTGAAGACTGTGACACTAGAAGAAACAGTTTTCAGAACTCTCATGGAGAACTGGAATGTTCATGAATATCAAACAGAACAGGGGTTAACTGCATGGACTGAACTACAGAAGCTATTCACAGCTTGGAGCAATTAAGTAAAGTATACTCCTATAAACAAAATTTGGAGCATATTTGTTTATCTCTACCTAATTTCTCCAGAATTTGGAAACTATTTGTAAGTATTCTTAATTTATGGCAATATAGTTATTTGCATAAGTGCAGTAAGAATCTGTTTTCTGTTGCAAGAAGACACAGTTGGAGAAACTGGTTATTTTACCAGTGCCTTCACTGGAAAGGCATGTTTTCCTTTAAGGAATCAAATTTGACTTGTAAAGCCAATAAAAGACCCTTGGAGAACTGGCCTCATATCTTGCCTACACAGTCCCTGTACAGGGTTTCTGACCTGTGGTAAGTAAAGAATGTCACTTTCTAACAGGTCCAGAAGCCCCAAGTTATCTTTGGATCTCAAGAAGAGAATAGTTTACCCAACTCATAGGTATTTGAGGGTACAAGCCCATGTCAGCGCTCAGCTCTAAAAAAGTCTTATCTAAGATTCCTTCTATGGAACAGAGTTCCATCTAAACCAATTTAAAAAGAGCTTATGTGAAAAATAATTATTCTTGCTGCACTTTATACAAATAGTCAGGCCAAGGATAATAAAGCAAATGAATCTTATCATGGTTTGTCTTTATTAAAATAGAAAACTGGAGAAAATATTATGTTTCAAGAACTGTGGTACACTTGTTATTAAATTCTAGTTTATCAGTTGTTTTTAAGTTTGTTTCTCTGAAATTTAGGCTAACCCTGCTTATTCCTGTAAACCAATCAGGATCTCTGATGGCTGCTCAGAAGAAACAAGAGAGTTGGATAATGTAAAACTTTGAAACAGTATTCTAATTCTGAACATGTACTGGAATCATCTAATAATCCCGTATTAGCTTGGTTCCAACAGTTTTCCAGTTCATGGAAAGTCTTCTAATTTAGTTTACTTGGGCTATGTTACTTATTTTGCTTTACTCTTATGGAATATATTGCTGTTGCACTCTTTATGTAGGAATGAGGATAAGCTTACTCAATGTTTTCTTAAACATTTATTAATCTTCCAGATATCACTTTTTGTCAGAACTAAAGAGTTATGAATGGCCCTTGCCATACTAACGCTTTCTGACTGAGTGCCTGTCTACCCTGAGTATGAGAAACCCTCATATTTAGACAGGAATATCATTGCCCCTATTCAGCCTGAAGAAGTTACAGAAGGTAGATGTTCATCTCTCTGCAAGGGTTATCTTATAAAAGGGAGGGGAAAGTGTCAGGGGCGTTTGAATCAGAGCAACTCCATCTTGAATAGGAGCTGGGTAAAATGAGGCTAAGACCTACAGGGCTGTATTCACAGACAGTTAAAACATTCTAAGTCATAGGATGAGAGAGGAGGTCGGCACAAGATGCAGGTCATAAAGATCTTGCTGTTAAAACAGGTTTCAGTAAAGAAGCCAGCCAAAACCCACCAAAACCAAGATGGCAATGAGAGTGACTTCTGGATGTCCTCACTGCTACTCTCCCAACAGCACCAGGACAGTTTACAGGTGCCATGGCAATATCAGGAAGTTACCCTATATGGTCTAAAAATTAGAGGCCTGAATATAGCTATCCCTATGGAGTAGCAGTACTATGGAGTAGCCACTCTTTTGTTCCTTTACTTTCCTTATAAACTTGCTTTCACTTTACTCTATGGATTCGCCCTGAATTCTTTCTTGCAGAAGATCTGAGAACCATCTCTTGGGGTCTGGATCTGGACCCCTTTCCTTTAACGGTCTCATCACTTACTGGTAAGTTTCTTACAAAATTGTTGTATTCTTGTTCTTATAAAGTGTTCGTGAATTTATAGAATAGAATTTACACATAAATGATGCAAGTACAATTAAACTGAGTGACAATAGTTGAAACTGTAGTTATACTTTAAGAAGTTATAATTCTGTCTTTCTGTCACAAACAGCAATTTTTCAAAACCGCTTGAAGGAAGCCAGATACTCACAACACACATTTACACTCAAAATTTGGGGATAATAGTATATTTAATATCCCCCCATATGAAACCAAGTTTCTTTTTGAATAAATTGTAGGGTTTTTTTTGTTGTTGTTGTTAAGTTCAATACTCTTCTACAGGAACACTCAAGCTTAAGTTAACTGTGTTATAGTTCTGACTACTTTTACTGCCGGCAGAGAATCTGTATGGGTCTGCAGCAACCTCAATTCTTGCCTTCTCAGAAGAAAGAATTCGACGAAGGGGCATAAGGCAGAAAGAGAGCCTGAGGCAAATTTTAGAGCAGAAGTGAGAGTTTATTAAAAAGCTTTAGAGCAGGAATGAAAGGAAGTAAAGTATACTTGGAAGAGGGCCAAGCAGGCGACTTGAGAGATCAAGTGTGCAGTGTGACCTTTTGAGTTGAGGTTTTATGTGTTGACCTATTTCTGGGGTCTTGTGTCCCTTCTTCTCAATTCTTCCCTTGGGGTGGGATGTTTGCATGTGCATTGGCCTGCTAGTGCTTGGGAGGGGAGCACGTACGGTGAATTTACCGGAGTTGTATGCATGCTCACTTAAGGCATTCTTCCCTTAACAGTCGAATGTTCCTAGACCATCATGTACCAGTTAAACTTTGCCATTTTGCTCCGTAATGCACATGATTGAGTCCACTCACCCAACTCCTGAGATTTTATCAGGAAGCTACTGAACACCAGTTTCAGGTTTTTTTCTATCTATCAGGAGACTGCCTTTCCCTGGTGTCAGCTGTGACCAATTACTATTTTAGAGAGACAGTTAACCATCCGATGGTCACTTGACATTCGTGGTGTGTGTGTGTGTGTGTGTGTGTGTGTGCGCGCGCGCGTGTGTTTGCACGTGCATACATGTGTGTATACTGGGGGTAGCCTTCTCCTACCCGCTCATGCCTGACTAGCTACCTACTGTAACAATTCTTGTTTCTTTTCTAAAACAAATAGCGTCCAGAATTATAGTGATGACTACCAAAAAATCAAAATCGTAAGCTCTTGAATATTTATTCAGCCTGTTATCAATTATTAACAACAGAAGCTCATTACATTTAGTTATTTAGAGGTATATGTTGAGATTCAGTTTTCCCCTCAGATTTTCCCTTATATGAATTCCATATTGATATTTTTCTATAGCTAGTAATGGTGGTATATGCTGTACATTGTTCTTTTCCAGCAAAGTTTATGAGAATCATAACCTAAGTTGAAACTTTGGAGTTTTAAGCATTAACTTTTATTCACATTGAAGTGAAATTAGAATTTTTGTGAGTAAATTTTGCAGTCATCCACTCTAGTTCCTCTGTGACCATGTGTGCAGGTTATCACAGAAGTCCTCAGATAAGGTCACTAGAGAGTGATGACTCTGCCTTCCCTCAGGTGATTTGTTACATGATGAACATGGTGTATGTGAAGGTCAGTTTTTGTCAGATTATGTAACCTTGAATTTACTGCTGCCTTCATCAAAACTTTGGTTATGAAATCACTATTCCTGGAGGACTTAATAAAAATAAAGTTCATTCACTTGAGGAGTTAAAAAAAAATACATATGCCTAAGACTCACCTATAGAAATTCTGATTCCGTCATTTGGGGATAGGAACATGGCAGCTCTTTTCTTTTAAACCCCATGGTTGATTCTGAAAAATAGTGAGGATTAGAAACTACTTTTATAAGTACTTTAAGTTACATTCCTGAATCATGTCGGAGAACCTCAAACTCCCAATTGTCAGAAAAAGGTGTAAATTTGATTTGAACTTTTTTAGGAGCCAAAACTCTGAGGCTGCACATATTAGAACAGTCTCATCCAACCTCCTGGAATCCATTGAGTCTATTTGTATTATGGGCTTGGGATGAGACCTGGAGCATCATGATGGTACAGAATGTACTGCACATTGAGGTACTTCATTACATGTGATCCTGTCTGGACAGTGGGGCAGGAAAAGATTCCCAAACAATGCTAAGACCCTCGTCCTGATTCAGGGCCCAACTCAACTCCACTGACACCCCTGTGAACTGCCCCCACAACCCCCACTTCCTCCGGGAGTCAGATCAGACTCTGGTTCCCACATCATTTTGTTTGAATCTCTATTAACAGCTTTTTTTTATCGTGATGGGTTAGAGTTAGTCATGTGTTTCTTGGTCTTTCCCTGAATTTTCCCTTTGAGTACAAGGACATGGTCTTTCCAGCACTTTTCCCATCAACATCAGCCAGCATGAGGTCTTTCCAAAAGGTGTGTTCAGTGAAGAGATGTTCCTAGATCCCAAAAATAAGCTGAATCCTAAGAACATAGCTGATATTGCTTTGTTTGCAAACTTAATATACAATCAGTTATAACAATTGCCTTCTTGAATTAGTTTTTTATTACTTGTCACAATGAATGTTGAACCAAATTTTCACACACTTAGTGGCTAAAACAACACAAACTTATTATCTCACAGTTCTGCAGGTCAGAAATCCAGTAAAAATTCACTGGTTCCTCCACATACCACCTTCCAGAGCCAAAATCAAGGTGTCAGCTTACTTGTATTTTGGTGTGCTAGGAGAGGATCCACTTAGCTCATTTAGGTTGTTGGCTATGTTCAGTGTCTTGCAGTTGTAGGCCCCAGTACCTGTTACTATGCTGGCTGTCACCTGGGAGCTTCTCTCAGCTCCTAAAGACCGCTTGCATTCTTTGTCTTGTCTCCAACAGGCAAGCAGGAGTCCTTTTTAATGCATCCAGTACCTCTGATCTCCCTTTCTGATGTATGTCTCTTGTCTCTAGCTTGAAAAATATTCTCTCCTTTTAAGTGCTTATATGATGCTATTGGGCCCTGGTGATCCAAAATAATCTCCCCATTGTAATTATATCTGCAAAATCTGTTTTGGTATGGAAGATAAAATATTCACAGGTTTCAGGGTTTTAGGGAATGGACATACTTGGGGATGGTTTTTCTACCTACTAGACTTTTGTACACCTATTGTCACTCTACTTTTCCCCTATCCATTTGTTGTTTACCACTGTAACTCATGAGGATTTCTGCCATCATGTACCACTTTTTCATAGAGCTAGTCTAATTGTATTAGTGAGGGTTCTCCAGGATGGATGGATGGATAGATAGATAGATAGATAGATAGATAGATAGATAGATAGATAGATTAGATAGATAGACAGACAGACAGACAAGAGGTAATTCTTAGGGGAAGTGACTCCTGGTATTACGTAGCCTGAGAAGTCAGTCTTATGATAGGCTCTGTGCAAGCTGGAGATCCTGGGTTGCAGGTAACCTGGCTCGGTCCAAGTCTGAAGGCATCAGAACCGGGGAAGCCTTTGTCCAAGGCGAAGTAAGGTCAGAGAGCCTTAGAGGCTGCTGGCACAAGCCTCAGAGTCCAAAGGCCAAAGAGCCTGGAGTTCTAATGTCCGAGGGCAGGGTAAGAAGGGTGTCCCCGCTCCAGGAGCAACGAAATTCACCTTTTCTTTGCCTTTTTGGTCCACAGGGACCTCAGCCTACTGGATGGTTTCTGATCACCTTAAGGGTGAATCTTCCCCACTCAGTCCACTGAGGCACATGCCAATCTCCTCGGAAACACCCTCGCAAATACACCCAGAAATAATGGTTTTCCATCCATCTAGGTTATTTCTTAATCCTGTCAAAATGACACCAAAAATTAACCAATACACTAATGCTTAATCAAAAGGCTGGTGAGATGCTACCTCTTTAGTTAGATTCTGGTAGATAGCTGGGAACTGTTGATACCACAACCTATCTTCCCTCTCAAAGAAATACTGATACTTTGGAACTAGTTTTCTTCTTTCTTATTCTTATTCCAACTGAGCCTTACCACACCATGATCCAGAATATACTGACTTCATATTTGATTATCTCTGAGCTCATAATATGTCTTCATTTTAGAAGCTGCAGAGAATATTTTTCTGAATTTGTATACTCTTTCTTATTAACTTACAAGAATGAGCATGAGTCATTTAAAATGTGTGCTTCCCAATGGATTTAATCTATAATTTGTTCTTTAAATGCAGAAAAATAAATGGGATACTGGAGATGTGTTCTCATGGAGTTTACCAAAAGAAAACAATGTACATTTAAAATGTAGCTTCAAGATTTGTTTCACTCTAAAAACAACCAACCCTGTCTTAAAATACAACAGCACTTTGTGTTAAAGGCTAAATTACTAAAACATATTTATTTAAAATAAAATCATAGCAGTCTCAAGAGCTGCGTCTTATCACACTTATTTGTCACCAAAAAATAGTGTTGTGTACAGTTGGAAGCAATGATGTAATGTAATGTATGTCAAGAATATTTGTTAAGATACCATTGGGGGCCAAGGCTTTATAGCAACTGCAGTCCTTTCTTGGTGAGCTTGCTTTTAAAAAATGATTTCTCATCTATTCAGACAGGTTCTTTTTCTGAAAGTCTCCAAAGACTATTTCATTATCGTACCTTTTCAATGACTTTACATAAAGGAATACAAGATGTGAATCTGGCTTTTAATATGTACCATTTAAAGTAGTTATCAATGATATATTAGTCATTCCATCCAGTACCCCTGTGAGGTAGGTGAGTGAATAATTACAGGTGACCTTCAGACAAGTGAGGATCTAATGTAGCCTTGAAGGCTTCTAAGTATGGAGTGTTTTCTTTGATGAGTGAGTAATCACTGAGTCATTAGCATGACATTTGGGAAGTCATTAGGGATTTGTAACTAAAACAAACCTATTTTTCTTAGTCATGATAATGGGCTACTGTTCTTATCTGTAATGCTAGACTTTAGCTTTTTCTTTTCTTATCACAAGATTTATCACTTAATGGGTATATTTTCCTTCAGGAAAGGACACAAAGTTGGAGCTATCAGAAGCAACAATATTTAACAAAAACAATTTTTTTTCAGCTGTAAAAGAAAAGTCAAGAAAAAAATGGATTCCTATTTTCTTTTCCATGGCTAATTTGAAAAGCAATAGCAACAACAACAACAAAAAAGCCATTTCAAAGCAATTCTAAATGTTTAACTCTAGTTTATAAAAGTGACCTGTTCAATTACCTTGAATGAATCATTTATCCTGTTAGTTACAACATTAAATCTGTCAAACTATCTCAGCTTCTCGAGAGGCTGAGGTGGGAGGATCACTGGCGCACAGGAGTTTGAGGCTTTAGTGATCTATGACCATGCCACTGCACTCCAGTCTGGGTGACAGGGTAAGACCCTGTCTCAGAAAAAAAA
>NW_016807417.1:595475-605027 GCF_001698545.2 Rhinopithecus bieti | reverse complement strand
AAAAAAAAAAAAAAAAAAAAAAAAAAAGACTATAAACAGTGTATGGAAAGACATTTGCCATCCATTTTTGTATCCCCCATACCCTGAATAGAATAGGTGCTTAATAAGTATTTGTTGAATAATGATGCCAATTTCTTTTTGTATTCAATAACTTCTTTCTCTCTCTACCTCAAAGTTATAGGAAAGGAAGGGAAAAGAAGTGGGGAGTGGGTGAAGCATTCTCTGTTTTGATACTTTTTCTGGTTGAGCCACATTCAAAACAAGAAACAATTTAAGCAGTAAGGGATTGAGTACTCATAATTAATACTTGTACCAACATTTATTTTGCTTATCCAATGCACAAAAGAATGATGAGAAATCATTTCTCTCTAGTTTAATTTTTTTCTAATTTTTTATTTCTATATTTATTCCAAACTGTTAACCTTGTTTCTTCTTCCCTGTGATGATCTCCCCCATTCCCTCTTCTGCAGCATTTTCTCTTCTTGTTATTCAATTAACAAGAGACCCTAGGATAACAATCTTTCATCTTTACAGACTAATTATTCTTTTTTCTTAGACATGAAAACTAGATAGGTATAAAATATACATCAATTGAGTTGTGAAGTTTAAAAACAATTCACTTTTCTTACTTTTCATCTTTTCTTCATTTTCCTCATGCTTTTTTTCTATTTATGTTTTCAATGCCCTTCTTCAATTTTATTTCTCTTTCTGTTCTTTAGAGATCATTAGCAGTGTGTCACTTTTTACCCTCAGTCTCCAAGGCAGAATCTACTTCATAGTTAGTCTGAATAGTTATACCAACCTGAACAGTCCTTGGCAGCAGTTTAGTTAGGTACTAGAAGCATATGGTAAGGATTTTGTTCAGTATATAGCAGAATCAATATGGTGTTGATTTACATTTATTTATTGTAACAACACCTGAAAGCAAGCTTTCATTTAAAGCAAGACACACTTTCCTTAATCAGATGGTCAATAATTGCAACAACTAAAAGAAATTGAATTGCTTTACTCAGAAATTGCATCATTTATTAAACGAGGGGAGACAATATTACTGAAATCGTCTTTCAACTCTTTCAGAATTGGTTTGCGCTATATTAGGAACAAGTACAAAAGACTGATAAGAGGAGCCCTTATCATTTCATCTGGAGGATACTTATAAAGTCTATCAATCAACAAAAACTCTTCGTCATACATCGATTCATTCATGCATTTACTCATTCAACAAACATTTATTGAGCTACTGGCATGTGTCAGGGCACTGTGCTAAGAACTAAGACATATTTTTGTCTTAGTTTGGGCAAAACCACCCAATGAGTAAGTAGCAGTAATAAGATAAGAATACTGACTTCTTCTGTGAGTCCTAAGTGAAAACTCTTGCAGTGGAAATTTCCAAACGTATTTACTGAGAAAGCAGCTGTACAAAATTGCCCAAGCTTAATATAAAATAAAATGGAGAGATTTTTATAGTTAATTTATTGTTTATATATTTTTTAAATGCACCGTGTTTAGTTTCCATGGAATCTGTGAACCTGTGGGGAACATAGTGTACTTTTCTAAGGTCAGATGCTTAAGTTCTTTCAAACATCTGACATAAGAGTGAAAGTTAGAGACAGGATGATTAAATGGAAAGTGGGTGGAACAGGCAGCGTGGATACTCCATGTTGAAAATGTGTGGCCTTAAAATTTTTGAAGGGTCTTTTGAGTTAGCTGATGTAATTGCTTCTAAAGCTCTAAACTCACCACAGTAAGTAAAGTTGCTTTTAATTATGCCCACAGCCCCCAAATTTTCTCTTCACTCCCCTTTACCACCTGGTTGTACTGACACACAGTTATACAACTAAACTCAACAGAGATAGAAAATCTACTACAAGGTCACATTTTCTTTCCCTACTCTCTCATCTGTAGTAGTTCTTCTCATTTCCTATTTCCGAAAAATGGGCATCTTCCCATGTACCTCATACTATTATGAAAATAAATTAATAAAAGAAAATAAGTTGGGTGGGCATGGTGGCTCACGCCTGTAATCCCAGCACTTTGGGAGGCTGAGGCAGGCGGATCAGTTGCGGTCCAGAGTTTGAGACCAGCCTGGCCAACATGATGAAACCCCATCTCTACTAAAAATACAAAAAGTAGTTGGGTGTGTTAGTGAATGTCTGTAATCCCAGCTACTCAGGAGGCTGAGGCAGGAGAATCACTTGAACCCAGGATCCAGGAGGCGGAGCTTGAAGTGGGCTGAGATCACACCATTGTACTCTAGACTATGCGACAGAATGAGACTCTGTCGCAAAAGAAAAAAAAAGAAAAGAAAATAAGTCTATGCAAAGTCATATTCAAATATGATAATTTGGCAATTTAAATTTCCTAATCGTTCATTCTGAAGGGCAAGGTTGGTGAAGGAGAAAGTATTCAATACTTAGCTAACAGTCTTGCAAGAGTTGCACTTATGTAACTTTAAACCAAGTCACTTTTGATATTTTTGGCATATTTGTACCTTTTTCAAAAAATGTTTTGAGAAAGCCATAAATGAGAGATATGTAGATAAAGTTATAATTGTCAATATTCTTAAAGAAAGTAATATAAATTTTGGGGGAAAGACTCCCTCTCACTCTGTAAGCTTCTAATTGTGAATCTAGCTCAGATGAATAAGAAAATTATTATTGAGGAAACATTTTAGTGATACTGTTCATTTTGCTTCCACCTTTCTCTGCAATAAATGTGAAAGACAGTTGCCTGATGATGTTATTCTTTATCTGTGGTTTCTGGCTGGCAAAGGAACACCTCAAGGATCCCATGACAATACTTCATATTTAAAGCCTATAACTTCAGGGTAATAATGTCTATATTTGTAATATGCTTTCATGTTTCACAATTTACAAAGAATTTTACATGAATTGCCTTTCTGTTTCTTAAAAAATCACTTAAGATGGGTAAGGCAGGAATCCTTCCTTTCATTGTATGGATGAGCCATCTGATGTCAGAAATGTGATGTGGCATGCTCCACCACAGACAGGAAATGGAAAAGCCAGGAACTTGAATCCAAGCCTTCTGATACCAAAATTCTCCTTTGATATGTGAAGGCACCCTCATCACTCCAAATGTAAATGAAATCATTATGTATCAAATGAAGACCCAAAGAACATTTTTATTGACTCTCTATTGCTGAATATTTTTTCTTTATAAATCTTTCTCAGATCCATCCTTTGTTTTAGAGTGCAAAATCATCCCATGATATACCAAAGAAAAGCAAATCAACTGAATTGTTGATTCTAGAATAATATATGGAGGGTTTAATTCAGTCAGTTTAGTCTCTTGCAATGAAGAACCCTAATAAACTGTGACAAATACATTATCAGTGAAACTGGCAAGCTGTTTAACTTTATTGTCTTAAAGTTTTTTAACTTTAAAATGGGGATTATAATCAAACCTACCTCAGATACTCATATGAGAACCAAATAATTAAATATGTATAATGCTCTTACTAAAGTGCGTGGCACACAATAGGCACTATGATGGTTAGCAATGATTAACTATTGTTAGTAAATAGGTTATAATGATAACACATTAACTTGTGCTTTAATTATTCCAAGTAGTTTTAAAATCACATGAATTTAAATAAACTTTCTTTTCTTTTCTTTTTTTTTTTTTTAAGATTTTCACCTATTATTTTAAAGACTCAGGTTTTCAAACAGAAAAGATAAGTTTTATTAAGATTAAATAACCTCCAGGGTGAGAGTTTAGAAAAGAAGGTCAGTGCTACAAATCCTGAGTGTGTTTTGGACTTACACATTTTTAGACATTTTGACCTAGGAGCATCCTGGCAGTTTCAGACTAAGCATAGAGTGCTCTCTTGCTTTAGTAATTGGCACTTAGAGTAATAATTACATCAATCATGCTATCCAGAAACATACAGTGTTTAGACTTAATGGGAAGAAAACAACTTATTAGAAAAATTCTGTTAATAATGTTAATCTTCTATATTAAGCCCCTGTGCCTATATCAACAGAAATGAATGATCACATTTGAGGGGCTAAAGGTTCTCCTCAGTTAATGATTTTGCTCACTGCATTCCCTTACCACTGAGGCCCAGTCTTCAGGGAATTGACAGTTTGTTATTAGTTATTCATTTTGAAATAAAACCTCTTTTTTGTGGGATATAGAGTTCAGACAGGAAATAGATGGATTAATGGGTAATTTTAAAAGGAAGAAGGGAGGGAGGAAGAAGAAAAGAAGAAAGGGGAGAAGAAAGGAAAGGAGAGAAAGGAAGGTGAAAGGGGTAGAGGGTGAGAAGAATGGAGGAAGGGAGGAAGAATTTAGAATTCTTTTAGTTTCAAATAACAGGTAAAGAGAAACAAACCTCCAGCTAGTTTAAGAAAATTCACTTTGTGAATACTCAAGTGTCTCACACAACTAAAGACCGCAAATGCATCTGAGTCTTGAGGATGATTAGAGCTGGAGTGAAAACACCATCAAGACTTTTTGTCCATATTTTTTTTCATGTGGGAAACAAGATTGTGATCAGTTCCTAAATTTTACATCTAAGAATCAATCATACCATGGAGATTGACTTGACATTTTCCTTGTCCTAGACCACAATTCCTAGGGAAGGGATTTACTGGTCTAGATTTAGTGAAATTGGAGCCTCAGTCCCACTCACTGTGACTGGGGTGGGAAGGGAAAGAAGTGGGGCATTGTAATCAGCCCAGTTTGGGTAAATTATATACTTTTCAACCAATCACCTATGGTCAGGGGTAAGGGTCATTACTAATTTGCTTGTGCTTGCTCCCATTATGTGAAGGTAAGGGAGAGTAGTTGCTAGAAAAGGGGTATACATAGATAGCCCTATTGCATTCCACTGAAGTTCAGTTGTTTATAAAACATTCATTCAACTAATATTTAATGAGCAACATCTACATTCTAGGTTCTCGGAGTACAGCAATAAACAAAACAAACACACTGAACTCATAGAGAGCTTGCATTGTTTTTATTAGATGATGATTTCAGAACATTACGGTTACTATTCCCATTATTTCACACTCACTTCCAGAGAATTTAAGCTATCCAAAGTTTTTGTTTGTTTGATTTTTTAAACTTAGAGCTAAAATTACTTATTACACCATTCAATTTGAACACAGTAAAACGATTTGGTTTTGGATGATACACTGCTTTACTCTTGGTTGATCAAAGTCTGAAGTGTCTACCAGGATTTTGCATGTTTCAATATTAGTGTTTATCACTCACTTTTTTCTTGTTTTTCTTTTCTTTTCTTTTCTTTTCTTTTCTTTTCTTTTTTCTTTTCTTTCTTTTCTTTTTAGATCTCTCTACTTGTTCCTCAAAGCAGCAGTCCATTTTTAATTTGGTAAATTATAGCCTTGGAACCTAGTTTGGTAAGGCTTCTGAGACTTGATAAACTTGGCCTTTCTTCATGGGAAGTCTCACGTGCCAGGCCTCTGAGAAGTTCATGATCATTTTAGATAACCTTCCTTTGATAAGTGCAGAGAAGATAAGGGCACATAAAATAGGCTGTTGGAGGCTGGCCACGGTGGCTCACGCCTGTAATCCCAGCACTTTGGGAGACCAAGGTGGGTGGATCACTTGAAGTTAGGAGTTTGAGACCAGCCTGGCCAACATGGTGAAGCCCCGTCTCTACTGAAAACACAAAATTGAGCAGGGGGTGGTGGCACGTGCCTATAACCCCAGCTACTCAGGAGGCTGAAGCAGGAGAATCACTTGAACCTGGGAGGCAGAGGTTGCAGTGAGCCAAGATTGTGCCATTGCACTCCAACCTGGGCCACAGAGTGAGAATCCATAAAAAAACAAAAAAGCCAGGCTGGTGGAATGCAATGTTTTTCCTGAGGTCAGCTGTCTAATTTTACTTTCTGAGAAGAAAGCTAAAACCATTGGCTCTAGGGTGAGGAGAGGGCAGCCATCCTAACGTGAGAAAATGCCAGACATTATGCAGTGCATGAGGGAATAAAAGACATTAGTAGCAGAGTGGAAATACTTTGGAAATAGTACTTAGTCAGTAAAAGGAAATGAGATGAAGTCTCATCTCAGCTAGGAAGAACCAGAGAGTGTAATTGTCTGTAAAAATATTTCATTCACTTTGTTTCATAAGACAAAATTGTCATCTATAAAAAAAATTAGGTCCTATTCATGAACAGACACTTCTCAAAAGAAGACATTCATGCAGCCAACAAACATGAAAAAAGGCTCAACACCATTCATCATTAGAGAAATGCAAATCAAAACCACAGTGAGCTACCATCTCATGCCAGTCAGAATGGCGATTATTAAAAAGTCAAGAAACAACAGATGCTGGCGAAGCTGTGGAGAAATAGGAATGATTTTACATTGTTGGTGGGAATGTACATTAGTTCATCCATTGTGGAAGACAGTGTGGTGATTCTTCAAAGACCAAGAACAAGAAATACATTTGACCCAGCAATCCTATTACTGGGTATATATCCAAATGAATATAAATCATTCTATTAAAAAGATACATGCATGTGTATATTCATTGCAGCACCATTCACAATAACAAAGACATGGACTCAACCCAAATGCCCATCAATGATAGACTGGATAAAGAAAATGTAGTGCACATACACTGTGGAATACTATGCAACCGTAAAAAGGAACAGGATCATGTCCTTTGCAGGGGCATGGATGTAGCACGAAGCCATTATCCTCAGCAAACCAATGTAAGATACAGAAAACCAAACACTCCATGTTCTCACTTATAAATAGGAGCTAAATAATGAGAACACATGGACACAGGAAGGGAAACAGCACACTGGGGCCTGTCCAGGGGCGGAGCCAGGCGAGCGAGAGTATCAGGATAAATGGTTAATTCATGTGGGGCTTAATACCTAGGTGATGGGTTGATAGGTGCAGCAAACCACCATGGAACACATTTACCAATGTGACAAACCTACATGTCCTGCATATGTATCCCAGAACTTAAAATAAAATTAAATGAAAATTTTAAAAATGAGGTATTATTAAAAGAAAAAATAATGTTATTTGCTAACTTCCCGTTATTAATGATTTATTAGCATTAAAGATATTCACTATTAAAAGCAAATTTTCTTAACTGAAATTTTAAAGAATGTATTAAAGAAGCCCCTGCTTCCTGATATTGCTAAATTCGTGGTTTTCAAAGATGTAAAAGTGAAAGTAAGTTCTAAATCAACCACGTGACATGGTGAAAATTTTTTTTTAATTAAAGAGACATAGAGTGCCATTGACCTGTTTGAAATTGTCTCTAGCTCATATTAGATGCCAATAAAGATTAAGTGGATTGTACCTTATAGTTTGGTAAGTTATTTTACTTATTTTGTGGTTTAAGATGGAATGTATAATAAATAGGACACTCATCAGCTTTTTAAAAGGAGACAATAAAAAATACTGCACTGGACAAATTACTGTAGATTTGAATGGCAATATTTCCATATGTATGTCCAATATTCTTCAACACTACATACTATTATGTTTAATGAGAAAGAAATAACTTTTAAATTGCACATTATTTTGCATATAGAAGGTATGCAATGCATTTATTTAAATGAATTGTGCTGAATTATACAAGAAGAAATTATACACACTGGGTTCCTCTTGACCCAAATATCCCTGAAAGTTGAAGTGTTTTGCATGTTGGTCAGTATTTCTGTGTTTACACATAGCCAGAAGATTGATTGCCACTCAAAATCATCAGCATCAGACCCATAAAGTATGTATTCCTCTCTATGGTATTTCTGTGTTTTGCTATAAGCAAAACTCCGTAAAATAAACACAACTCTCATTGCGTTAGAGATGAAGTTGTCACAATCATTCTAGTTCATATCCAGATGATATTAAAAATAGGGTTTTTCACAAGCTAAGCAACAGAGAAATTACACTTCCTAGATTCAGGTCCCCTGCACAATTTCCAAGTGATGTAGCATCAACAACAGTCAAGGAGTATGATTTTATGACAATGTGTTTACAAATATATTAAGGGTGGAATTTTCAGCACCCTGAATTGGATTTGAGATTCAGTTCTTGCTTATCACACCCGTGGATGCTTGTCTATAGTTGTGTCTCTTGGCAATATGATAAAAATGAGTCCAGTGTTTATTTTTGTTCCTCTTTGGTTTAAACTATCCCCCCACCAAAACAAACAAACAAACAAACAAACAAACAACTATTGAGATGATACTTTAAGTGCCAAAAGAACACATTAATTAAATGCTAGGGAGTGAATATTCCAGAAAAGATGTCATTCATACAGAAAGCCTCAATAAGGAGTCAATTTGGGATACTGAGAAGTCCCAAATGAAATACAATGTAAATTACAGTAGCTCATCAAAACTAACATATATCTCACAAACTATTCAACAGTTCTCCGTTTCATAGTCTGAAATAAAATTCGTATGCTTTTCTCTAAGGTCTAGTCCCTGTTGTCTCATATTTTTGATGGAAAAAAATTACTGGGATATTACTTTAAGTAACTTACTTTTCCTGTTTTTTGTTTTGTTTTGTTTTTATTTTAAGTTCTAGGGTACATGTGCACAATGTGCAGGTTTGTTACATATGTATACATGAGCCATGTTGGTGTGCTGCACTCATTAACTCATCATTTACATTAGGTATATCTCCTAATGCTATCCCTCCCCCCTCCCACCTCCCCACAATAGGACCCGGTGTGTTGTGTTCCCCTTCCTGTGTCCAATTGATCTCATTGTTCAATTCCCACCTATGAGTGAGAACATGCGGTATATGGTTTTCTGTTCTTGCGATAGTTTGCTGAGAATTATGATTTCCAGCTGCATCCATGTCCCTACAAAGGAGATGAACTCATCCTTTTTTATGGCTGCATAGTAAGTATTCCATGGTGTATATGTGCCACATTTTCTTAATCCAGTCTGTCACAGATGGACATTTGGGTTGATTCCAAGTCTTTGCTATAGTGAATAGTGCCGCAATAAACATATGTGTGCATGTGTCTTTATAGCAACATGACTTATAATCCTTTGGGTATATTCCCAGTAATGGGATGGCAGGGTCGAATGGTATTTCTAGTTCTAGATCCTTGAGGAATTGCCACACTGTCTTCCACAATGGTTAAACTAGTTTACAGTCCCACCAACAGTGTAAAAGTGTTCCTATTTCTCCACATCCTCCTCTGCCCACTTTTTGATGGGATTGTTTGTTTTTTCCTTGTAAATTTGATTGAGTTCTTTATAGGTTCTGGATATTAGCCCTTTGTCAGATGAGTAGATTGCAAAATTTTTCTCCCATTCTGTAGGTTGCCTGTTCACTCTGATGGTAGTTTCTTTTGCTGTGCAGAAGCTCTTTAGTTTAATGAGATCCCATTTGTCAATTTTGGCTTTTGTTGCCATTGCTTTTGGTGTTTTAGACATGAAGTCCTTGCCCATGCCTATGTCCTGAATGGTACTACCTAGGTTTTCTTCTAGGGTTTTTATGGTATTAGGTCTAACATTTAAGTCTCTAATCCATCTTGAATTAATTTTCATATAAGGAGTAAGGAAAGGATCCAGTTTCAGCTTTCTA
>NW_016807417.1:554979-593460 GCF_001698545.2 Rhinopithecus bieti | reverse complement strand
TCCTGGATATCCTTGTTAACTTTCTGTCTCGTTGATCTGTCTAATGTTGACAGTGGGGTGTTGAAGTCTCCCATTATTATTGTATGGGAGTCTAAGTCTCTTTGTATGTCTCTAAGGACTTGCTTTATGAATCTGGGTGCTCCTGTATTGCGTGCATATATATTTAGGATAGTTAGCTCTTCCTGATGAATTGATCCCTTTACCATTAGGTAATGGCCTTCTTTGTCTCTTTTGATCTTTGATGGTTTAAAGTCTGTTTTATCACAGGCTAGAATTGCAAGTTTCCATTTGCTTGGTAGATCTTCCTCCATCCCTTTATTTTGAGCCTATACGTGTCTCTGCATGCGAGGTGGGTCTCCTGAATACAGCAAACTGATGGGTCTTGACTCTTTTTCCAGTTGGCCAGTGTGTCTTTTAATTGGACAGTTTAGTCCATTTACATTTAAGGTTAAGAATGTTATGTGTGAACTTGATCCTGTGATTATGATATTAGCTGTTTATTTTGCTCGCTAATTGATGCAGTTTCTTCCTAGCGTCGATGGACTTTACATTTTGATGTGTTTTTGCAATGGCTGGTACCTACTGTTCCTTTCCATGTTTAGTGCTTGTTAGTTTTCCTTCTAACAATCAGGACCCATAGGTGAAGGTCTGTTGGAGTTTGCTTGAGGTCCACTCCAGACCCTGTTTGCCTAGGTATCAGCAGTGGAGTCAGCAGGAGATAGAATATTGCTGAACAACAAGTGTTGCTGTCTGATTCTTGCTCTGGAAGCTTCGTCTCAGGGGTGAACCCTGCTATATGAGGTGTGAGGTGTCGGTCTGCACCTAGTGGGGGATGTCTCCCAGTTAGGCTACTCCGGGGTCAGGGACCCACTTGAGCAGGCAGTCTGTCTGTTCTCAGATCTCAACCTCCATGCTGGGAGATCCACTGCTCTCTTCAAAGCTGTCAGACGGGGGCAATTACCTCTGCTGATATTTCTACTGCTTTTTGTTTAGCTATGCCCTGTCCCTAGAGGAGGAGTCTACAGAGGCAGTCCGGCCTCCTTGAGCTGTGGTGGGCTCCACCCAATTCGAGCTTCCAGGCGGCTTTGTTTACCTACTTAAGCCTTAGCAATGGCAGGCGCCCCTCCCCCAGCCTGGCTTCCACCTTGCAATTAGATCTCAGACTGCTGTGCTAGCAATGAGGGAGGCTCCATGGGCATGGGACCCCCTGGGCCACGTGTGGGATACAATCTCCTGGTGTGCTGTTTGCTCAGACCCTTGGTAAAGCGCAGTATTAGGGTGAGAGTTACCTAATTTTCCAGGTGTTGTGTGTCTCAATTTCCTTTGGCTAGGAAAAGGAATTCCCTTCCCTCTTGTGCTTCCCAGGGGAGGGGATGCCTTGCTCTCCTTCAGCTTTCACTGGTCAGGCTGCACCCATGGTCCAACGCCAACTGTCCGACACCACCCAGTGAGATGAACCCAGTACCTCAGTTGAAAATGTAGAAATCACCTGTCTTCTGTGTTGCTCATGCTGGGAGCTGGAGGCTGGAACTGTTCCTATTCGGCCACCTTGGGCACACCCCCTCCTGTTTTTTTTTTAATATACAAGTTTAATTTTAAACTTTTTGCACTTGGCAATGTATAATATATTGGAATTAGTTCAAGGGCTGCAGTTTCCCACAAAGGTAAAAGTTAAAGCTAAGTACAGTGTAACCTTTTTCAGAAAAATTTCCTGAAAATTTTAGATCCAAAACACGGAGGCAGGTTTAAGAACATTTGCCAATGATTATGGTGATTTTAGAGTCTGTCCATTGCTGTAGTGTAGACAGTTTTCCTGTGCTAATGCAGATTTTAGAGAGAATAACAGCCTCTTTTTTTGTTTTGACTTTCTCTGGTACTGTTTGTGCTTTTCTCCTTCACACAGTCCATTTCCTTTATGTTGCGCTGGGTCTACATCAGTAATCAGGAAAAGAGAATTAAAGTAAAATGTGTTTTTTCACCTAAAAAGTACAAATTGTTTTTTCTTACACCTCACTTAATTTTGTTAGCCTTGCTGAAATAAATTTGAAAAACTACCAGGGAAATGTGTCAGCCAAAGGCAAGACCTGTCCAGTTTAGAATTAAAACGTTGACTTGAGGTTCTGGCAGTTTATTTTTGAAAAATTTTGTGTTTGGGGGAGCAATTATAGCTCTGAGTAAGAGTGAGTTGAGAGCTAAAGAATTTTGAAAGCACAGTAAGAATTTTGACATGAGTAGAGGTAGGGCATTAATCTATAAACAGATACAAAAGAAAATAGCTAAATAGTTAAATTAAAAAAAAGGAAGAGTGAGAAATGGGTCTTATGTTTCAAGGAATAGTGCTTTTTGGGGTAACATCTATTTTACTTGGTGTTCATAGCTCTGTGTTATGGCTTTTATTCCTCTAAAACAAGGGGCAAAATAATTAGCATTGCTTTTGTTGTTGTTATTTTTTCTCTTGAACTAGAGAATTGAGTTTAGATTTTTGTATATTGTACGTATCACTTTGGGCAAGTGAGCAAATCTCCTTAATGCTCACATTTCTCACTGGTAAATAGAAGTTAAGAAAGAATACTCACCTTGCAGGTATATTGGAAGGAAGAGAAGTAAAATATATTAAATGCTTGACACTTCTAAAAGTCTAACAAAAAGTAACTGGTGGTGCTGATATGGAGCTTGCTAAGGCTAGCCAAAGGGTGGAATCTTCATCCTAGGCTCCAGCATTCAGCTAAACCAGAAAGTGTTGATTGTTGGTGAGAGCCTGCTCTGGGTTGAGAGAATAGATGGGCAAAGAGTACTGACTTGGGGTCAAGGGTTATATCCAATGGTGTCACTAACCTATTCCTGGAAGCCAATGATGAGAGATCATAGAGCCCTAGGCAACATGAGTTATAATCTAGGGCACAGGCAGCCAAGGAAAAAGACTAGCCTTTAGAGGAGATTGAATGCAATCAACAGGGAGCTCAAAGGCTAATGGTGTGCACAAATTGACTAGGGTCAACAAAGGCAGTGCACTGCAGAATTGGCAGTAAACCTTTCCCTACTAGGAAAAACAAACTTTTAAAAAGAAATAACGAATATCCAACATGGCCCAAAAGGACTTCCATCATCTAGCTCCAGCCTGCCTTAATGCTCACCATGAGCCATTCCCTTTCTCTCTGAGTCCCAATCACACACGATTTCTGTGCATCGACTTTAAGTATTACATGTCTTATATTTAAGCCTTTCTGTTTATGTAGCACTTACAAATGTCTACACTTCTTTAGATGTTTATTTAATGACCTTTTAAAGGCAATCCTTATCTGTTCAATCTCTAATCTCTGCCAATATAATATTTTGTAATTCTGTAATATTTTGCCATCCTCCTTCTTGTCAGTAATAGTAATCTAGTTAAATAATTGAGGATCTAATTGGTCATTTAAAGTTTTTTAACTTGCTTTTAAATTTTTTTTTAAGAACAGGGATTTTGTCTATCTTATTCAGCCAGTCCTAATATGATCAGTGCTTAGCATGGAATCTTATATAACATGGGAAATTAATAAGTATTTGCTAAGTGATTGAATAGTAATCAGACAGATAAAGTTAAGAGCCTTCAGTCTAAGCCTAAGATCCTTAGAAACAACAATAGGTGAGAATCAGAAAAGTCCATTACTAAGGATGGGAGAGAAAAGAAAAACAGAGCTTAAATGGGGAATAAAATGAAACCATTCTTCCTAATGTTAGGGGTCTATTGATCTATTGATGAAATACTTTGAAGCTTAAACATTCTGCACCAGAGTTAGGACTATAATGCGTGCAATCAAGAAAGTCTGTACATGGTTTCTCCTTACGTTGTCCTGGTTTTTTTTTTTTTCCAACTAATATATGTGGTGATTGCTAAACTGTGATTCAAATAAGCTTTGGTGTTAATAAAAACAGGTACCAAAACTGAGTAAAGCCACCTTGTTAGTCATATCTTTTAGTAAGAATGATGCTTAATATTGATGTCAGATATTGAGTAATTTCGTGTATTTTCTCACTTAATCTTATTAACCCTCTGAGGTAAGCATTATTGGAATTTTACAGATGAGGACGTTGAAGTTCAAAGAGGGTAAGTAATTTGTCTGAAGTTATACAGCTGTTATGGGGCAGCACTGAAATTTGAACTCAATCATGTTATTGCAAAGTTCATTTTCTTAACTCTTATGATATACTAGAAATTGTAAGCTGGCCTGCTTTTATTGCTTTATCGGTTTAGTCAAGATTTTATAAAACAGTATCCAAATGAGAATTTTTTCTATGTATCAGAAAGCCTGAGTCGTCTGGCAAGAATCTACTCAGTAAGTCAGGATTTTTTCCACGTGACTTTCCTTTCCTTTACTTCTATTACTTCTTTTAAGTAAATAAAGTGAAAGAACATATACAAACACTTTAAACTCACCACTATATCTTGGCAGGAAAAAGATTTCATATCAGTAGATTTGGAATCATATCGAAGCATTTCCAAAGATGTTAACAGATTGCAATAAAACTTGGTATACTGGTGAGAGCAAATCTAGAAAACAACAACAAAAGCAACCCTGAAATTTAAGCAAATAAAAGGCCTGTTATATTTCAATTTAACTCTTTCTTTGTCTGCTTTCCTGTTCTATCTTCTCTCATGTTAATTGTATTTCATCAGCTTCTATTATTTCTCTTTAATTTATTTTAAATATTTTTCAGACCAATATCTTCTTGCATCTCTTCCTCGAATAATGGTTTTCCATGCTTCCATGTTTATAGACTTGGCCCCTCTCCATGACCCTGTCTATACATTGCTATGGATTTACATACTCTGCCCCTTCCTGCTGAAGACTGGATCTAGATTATGCTAATAATGATTCCTTCAGAGAATTACAAGACTCTCAAGGAGACTGCATTTTGCATTTATTTCCAGCTTATGGCCAATTATCAAACAAATAAAACTCAAGTTTAACTCTTCATAAATAACTGGATGAAGGTGAAATAGTACATTGTTGGAATATTTGACCCTTTTATACCCATTAGTGTTTAAAATTCCTTTAGTAGAAAAGTTTACATGAAGTAAAATGTGCACATCTGAAGTGAATTTTAAGCCTTGACAAATTTATACACCCCTGTAAGCTACACTCCTATTAAGATATAGCTGCCACACCCAAAAGTTTTTTCTTCCATGATCCTTCTCCATAAATCCTCCCCAAACCACAAAGGCAAATGCTTTCCTGATTTTTTTTTTTTTACTATAGTTTGCTTATTGTAGAGGTTAAATAAATGCAATCCCACAGTAAGTATTCTATAAATGACTTGTTTCATGTAGCATAATGTCCGTAAAATTAATTCATATAGTTGCTGATGTATAGCAATAGTTTCTTAATTTTTATTGCTGAATAGCATTTTATTGTATTTGTACTGCAATTATTTTCCCATTTTCCTAGTGCTGAGATATGGATTGTTTCCAATTTGGGGCTCTTAAGAATAAGGCTGCTAGAAACACTCTTGTACAAGACTTTTAGGGAACATATGTTCCATTTCTCTTGGATAAATACTTAGACATTGAATTATTGGGCCATAGGATACATGTCTATGGATATTTGTAAGAAAGCACCAAAAACATTTAGATCCCCATCGTCACTGTCTGAGTGTTCTGGTTGTTACACATTGTCAACACTTCCTATTGTCAGTCTTTAAATTGTAGCCAATCTATTAGGTGTTTGGTGGCATTTCATTGTCACTTCAATTTGCATTCCCTGGGTGACTAGATGTTAAAGTCTTTTTGTGTTTTACTGACCAGTTGAATATCTTCCTTTCAAAGTGTCTAGTTTTTTGTCCTTTTTTCTCTAACAAAGCTGTCTTTTCATTGTGGAGTTTCAGGAGTTCTTCATATATCCTAGATGCAAGTCCTATTTGGCAAATATTTTTTCCAGCTTGTAGCTTGCTTATACATTTTCTTAAAGTTTGATGAGAAGTTTTAAATGTTGATAAAAGCATAATTTAATTTTTCCTTATGATTATTGCTTTCCGTGTACTGCTACAAAATCTTTGCCTATTTGCAGGTTGCAATGGAACTCTCCTTACGTTTTCTTCTAAAAGCTTCATAAATTTAGCTTTTCCCCAAATTTCTTATCTAATTGTTTACATTTTTTTTTTACCTAAAATACTACACTTTGCAATGGGCTACATGGATACCCAGTAGATGCTCTTTCTATGTTAGTTATCAATGAACCATACTACTCTTTTGCAAGTATTTGACTCCATTTTTCCTTCTTCATCCCTCTAGTCTAAGGGAAAGGTTTTAAATAATACTGTGTATAATTTAGGATCTTGTCAGAAAGGAGAAACTACCCTTAACGTTTCAGACAGAGAAAATTTAATTCAGAGTTGGTTACAGGAATGTTGGAGGAGTTAGAGAAACAAGAGGGGAAAGTAGGTTTACCGGATGCTTAGAAACTGTGGACGCCAGAGTTGAAGGAGCAAAAGAGACGCAGAACTTTCCTAGCCCTTGAGGTCACTGCTGTTACAAGTTTCTGCTGTTAGTACTAGGACCTGCCCTCCCAGGCCTCTGGCATTGTGTCTCCTGTCATTAATGCTAATCCCGCTTCCCTGCTGCTGAAGATGACACCGGAAACTGGGAAGATGAGGAAAGTCACTCTTTTCTCTCTCTTTTCTTCTAATCTCCCAACAGTGCCCTTCATTGGCAGAACTGAAAAAGAAACTAGTTTTTAAGGGAGTCTGGGAAATAGACTCTGTGGGTTTCTCACCACTAAAATAGAGAGAAGACCACATCAAAACTGGCTAATAGCACCAAAATGATTGACCACCATAGAAGCCATCAGGTCCCGTCTCATAAAAATTTTTTTGGGTTGTGGGACTTTAAGTCTACACTCATCATGTTGCTGCAGATGACTGATGGACAGCAAATATTTGTTTGAGGCCTTTCCATGCCTTCCCTAAGATTCTGTGAAGCTTATTTAAGTTATGAACCAAACGAAAACCTCAGTAACATACTATTTTTATCCTTACTCCTCCCACAAAATATAAATCAGGACATAAAGTGAGAGCCATCTGCTGAGGAAGTCCTGAGCAAGCAGGTTCCCAAGACCCCCTCATCTATATTCACAGCTCCAGGGCTTCTCTGGGCTTTGAGGTCATTGAGCTGCTGACTGGAGCAATCTCACGCCTGATGTGGCCAGAAAAATGTTTGTGGAGATGAAAATTATACTATAAAATTATAATCCCTTCCCATATAATTACATTGAATGATACAAACAGGAGAATGTACCAATGTAAAACATTCTAGGGGAGGAGAAGCACTCCAGAATGGTGGCATGAGGAGCTGTGCAAAGTCTCCCCAGAAAAATAACTGTAACAAGTAAGTCAAAATTGCAAACAAACAAATAAACAAAAAACAAAGTCTCAGCAAATCATCTTAAGCAAATGGGAAAAGGATTTATTCAAGAAAATGTATGAAATCTTGGTGAGAATAGTGGGCATCTGTGGCATCTGAGCAATGGCCCCACTCTCTTCCCGCCTCCAGCCCTGTGTGATGGAAGTCTCTGGGCAGATACAACCAAGAACAGGAGGCGCTGTCAGGGATCTATTTTTACTTGGAATAAAGTGTGAAGGAAGTTCAAGCCTGAAGGCACTGTGAAAATAATGGAGATTTTAGCTAAGAAGCACCTTTCTAGGGTATAAGCCAGCCTCAAAGACTGGCCTTAGAAACTAGCCCTGCAAAGGGTTCATGCATTATTTGATCATATTTTGTGACAATTTATGATCCATGATATTGTTGAAAACAAGAGAGCAATCAGCTAGCAGTTGGTAAAGGTTAACGTCTAGGTGTGATACCAATAGAGAGATACCAGCCAGAAACTCACAATGAGATAAGGGAGATCAGCGAAAGACACTGTCAGAGAGGTCAGGTAAAACCACCGTTATCCCTGGGATGGGAGGAGGGAGTCAAGGTGAATATGCATGCCCAAAGTTGCACCCTCTGAGAAGCGACACTCCAGACTCTACACTGTAGGAGAAAAAATAGACTTCAATGGACAGAGCCCTAAAATATATGAAGCAATAACTGACAGAATTGAAGGGAGAAACAGATGATCTAACTATAATAGTTGGAGGTTTCAAAATCTCCCTTTTAATAATGGAGAAAATAAGTAGGCAGAAGATAAACAAATATATATGACTTGAACAGCACTATAAAGCAATTAGCCTTAACATACATCTCTAGAACACTCTACCCAATAACAACAGACCACACATTTATCTCAAGCACACATGGTACATTTCTTAAGACAGACCATAGGTTAGGCCACAAAATAAAACTCAGTAAATTTAAAGGGATTGAAATCATACGAAGTAGGTTCTCTGACCTTGAGAGAATGAAATTTAAAATAAAAACTAGCAGGAGGAAACTTGGGAAATCCACAGATATGTAAAATTAAGCCACACGTTTCTAAGTATCCAATAGGGAAAACAAGAAATTACAAGGGACATTATAAAATTCTTAGAGATAAATGAAAATTTATAAAATAAAATAAAAAAAAAAAAAAACAGCCAGGCGCTATGGCATGCTCAACTCCTGGGCTCAAGCGATCCTTTCACCTCAGCCTCCCAAGTACCTGCGATTATTACTCCCAAGTACCAAGAGTTTGAGACTAGCCTGGGTAACAGAGCAAGGCCCCATCTAAACTTAAAATTAAAACAAACAGACAAAAGCCTCATCTTTTGGGATGAAGCAAAACTAGTACTTACAAATACAATTTATAGTCATAAACAACTTTAATACAAAAAGGGCCCAAATCAACCTTAAGAAACTGGAAAAAAAAAGAATCAACATAATGTAAATTAAGCAGGATGAAGGAACTAATAAATGTCAAGTCAGAAATTAATGAACTAGAGAATAGAAATACATATGGAAAAAAAAATCATTGAAACTGAAACTTATTTTCTATTTTTAAAATCAACCAAAGTGACAAGACTTTCAGGCAAATGAACAAGAGAAAAACAGAGAGGACTCAAATTACTACAATCCAGAATGAGAGATTAGACCTCACTGTCAACACTATGAAATGAAAAACATTAGAAGGAAATATTATTAAAGAATTTTAAAAAATGATTACTTAGATGAAATGGATAAATTCCTATAAAGACTTATATGACCCAAATAAAAAAATAGAAAATGTGAATTAGACCCATATAAAATATAAATAGATAATTTTAAAACTCTTTGTAAAAGCCAATGTTCAGTTCCTTCACAAATATTTTAAAATTAACATCAATTATTGATAAACACTTTCAAAATAGAATAGGAGATGCGTGTCCAGTGTATTCTATGAGGTCAGTATTACTCTGATACAAAACCAGAGAAAGAAATTACAGGAAAAAAATACAAACCAATATTGCAAATTAATGTAGACCAAAAATCTTCAATAAAATATTACCAAACTGGATCCAGTAAGAGGCAAACAGTAATATACAATAAGCACGTGTGATTTATCACAGGAATTCAAGGTTGTTTTAAAATATGAAATTAAATTATTGTCTTACGCCATATTAATAAAATACGGAATAAAAACCACATGATTATCCCAATATG
Source organism: Rhinopithecus bieti (assembly GCF_001698545.2). NCBI lineage: Eukaryota > Metazoa > Chordata > Mammalia > Primates > Cercopithecidae > Rhinopithecus > Rhinopithecus bieti. The sequence goes on along the minus strand of NW_016807417.1, from coordinate 583,865 downwards.
TGCAATGAATGTATCTGAACAAATTCCAAAAGCTTGTAAAAAAAAGGAAAAGTTTGATAAGAAACACCTATAAAAATCCCTGCAGTTAGCATCGCTAATGGTATGTTTTTCCCTAAGATCAAGAATAAGACCAGAATACTTCTATTCCACATTGTATTGAAAGTACTAGTCAGGCCAATTAGATTTTTTAAAAAAAGTTGTATTCAGATTGCAAAAAGAGAAGTAATCTGATCTCTTTTCACAGACAACATGACCTTGTATATAAAAATGTCTAAAGAAATCACTAAATATCTATTGCAATTAATAAGCAAGTATAATAATGTTGCAGGATAATAACAGATCAATCTAAAAAGTTAATTATCTTTCTATATTCTAGCAATGGACAATCCGATAAAATTTGAAAATTAATGGCATTCACAGCAATCTGGATGGAATTGGAGAATATTATTCTAAGTGCAGTAACTTAGTAATGGAAAACCAAACGTTGTATGTTCTCATTCAAAAGTGGGAGCTAAGTTATGAGGATGCAAAGGCATAAGAATGACACAGTGGACTTTGAGGACTCAGGAGGAAAGTGTGGGAAGGGGGTGAGGGATAAAAGACTCCAAGTTGGGTTCAGTGTAGACTGCTCAGGTGATGGGTGCACCGAAACTCACAAATCACCACTAAAGAACTTACTCATGTAACCAAATATCACATGTTCTCCAAAAACCTATGAAAATAAAAAAAAAATTAAAAAACGGTATTAAAAATAATTTTTAAATGTAGACATACATTTTATAAAATATTATAAAACTTATATTATGAAAACAGCAAAACTGTTTTGAAGGGAATTGAAGACATAAATAAATGGAAAGATAACCCATGCTCGTGAATCAGAAGACTTAAATTATGAAGATGACAAGATTTCCCAAATTGATCTACAGATTCAATGAATTTCCTAACAAATTCCCAGTTGGCTTTTTCAAAATTTGATAATCTGATCATACAATTGATATTGAAAATGCAAGAGACCCAGAATGGCAGAACAATCTTGAAAAAGAAAAACAAGCGTCAGGACTCACATTTCTTGATTTCAACATTTTAAAGCTACAATAATCAAAACCATGTGGTAGTAACACAAGGATGAACAAACAGACTATAAAATAGAATTGAGAATAGAAAAATAAACACTTACATGTATGGTCAATTGATTTTTGACAATGCTGCCAACAATTCAATGGAGAAAGAATCGTTTTTTAAGAAATGGTACCCGGACAACTGGATATCCACATGCCAAAAGATGAAGATGGATACCTTCCTCATATTATACATAAAAATTAACTCAGAATGAATCTCAGACCTTAATGTGACAGCTACAACTATAAATTCCTAGAATAAAATTTAAGAGAAAATTCTTATAACATTGTATTAAGTAATGGTTTCTAGGTACAATATCAAAACCACAAACTGTGAAAGAAAAATAGATATATTGGACTTCATCAAATTAAACAACTTTATGCTTCCTAAGACACAATAAGTGACAAGAAAATCCATAGAATGGGAGAAAATAGCTTTAAATCATGTATTTGATGAGGAGTTAATATCCAGCATAAATAATTCTTAGTATTCCACAGTAAAAACACAATAAGGCAATTTAAAAAATGGGAAAAATCTTTAAGTAGACATATACCCAAAGAAGATGTGCAAATGACCAACAAGCATATTAAAAGATTCTCAACATCATTAGTCATAAAGAAAATGTCAATCAAAACCATAATGAGATACAACTTTACACCCAGTAGGATGACTAAAAATGACAAGATATAACCAGTGTTGGCTAGGATGTAGAGAAATGGGAACCTTAATATATTGCTTGTGAGCCTGTAAAATTGTACAGCTACTTTGGCAAACATTCTAGCAGTTCCTCAGAATAGTCAACATAGATTAACCGTATGACACTCAACAATTCTACTCTTTTTTTATACCCAAGAGAAATGAAAATAGGTCAACGAAAATTTTGTACCTGAATATTCTTGGTAGCACTATTCATTAATTACAAAAAATCAGAAACATCCCAAATACGAATTAACTGTTGAATGGCTAAACAAACTGTGATATATTCATACAACAGAATATTCAGCAATAAGAAGGCATGAAATACTGATATATGTCACAATATGGATGAAGCTTGAAAACATTATGCTGAGAAAGGAGACAGTCACAAATGAAAACATATTGTGTAATTTCCTTTACATGTAATGGTAAAATAGACTTACATGCAAACAATAAAACGTAGATTAGGGCATGTGGTTTTCGTGTGGGCAATGAAAATATTTTACAATTATGTAGTGGTGATGGTTGCAAAATTTTGTGAATATATTAAAACTATTGACTTGTACACTTCAACAGGTAAATTTTAAGGCATTTGAATTACATCTCGTAAAGCTTTAATAGCAAGTAAGCGAGCAAACAAACATAACACCTGGGGAAACTCTGTTTGATTCTCAAACACTGAAATGCTTTTCTTGGCGATTCTCATTTACATAAAAGCTTGTAAGAGTCACTATGATGATAAGCACTTTACATATATATTTTCACTTAATCTCAGTAACTACAGCAACTCCATGAACTGAGTGTATTGTTTTCCCTGCTTCGTAGATGATATAACAGAGACCGAGAAAGGTTAAAGCCATTGCTCGAATTCACATTATTACTAAATCTCACAACCAAATTCTTGTTCTTAACCATGATGTTGTACTGTTCACTCCACCCTAGGACCCCAGATAGGAAACTTAGATGCTTTTGAATGTGAAGGGCCGACATCACTAGATGTTGTGCACAATTCCTATGCTCCTTAGAGAAATTTCAAATTCCAGTATTAGTAGTTGCCCAAAGGAGATTTTAGCTGACCAATATGATGTTTGCAATAATAAACAACCCACAGATTGCTTGTTAGAACTTTTTGGCATGAAGAGAGGTATAATAAACATGCAGTTCAAACAACTCATAGTGCTTTATGTTGTCTCTTTCTTTTCAAGTATGACAACGTATCAAATAATAATACTCATTTCTAAGGTGTCTTTATGGGTTCTCCTTTGTTATTTATGCAATGATGCATGGTGTAGGTTGCAAACACACAAATCATAATATTGAACCCAACTGAAGAGAAGTTATCAACACCAGCTAATAACAATTAACAAAATAAAGTGATGAAAAGTAATCAACAGATCATTTTATGTACTCTTTCAAATTAATAAACAATTGGGTTCAAGTTTGCCTGTAAGTAGAATTACTCAATTCAAAGCCCCACAAAAGTATGCATAAGGATACAACTAACAATTCAAGGGAAAGTCAAAATCATACAGACCAATGAAGTCTTTATAGATGAATAAAGAGATGGCTCAAGAAACTCTTCTTTGTTTAATGTCACAGAACTAAGCAGAGATAGAACCAGAACTAGAATCTAAGTCTCCTGATTTCCAGCCTAGTTGGAATGTTGCTCTCTTCCATTTAATCCCAATGGACTTAGAACATTAATGTAATGTGGGTACATTCAGCTTTTATTCATACTTGACAAAGTAGAAAATATTTTCTTATCAAATGTTGAAGTAAAAGGAAAGTTGATTAGTCAACATTTTGTGAAGATTTATTAATTTTGTCTCAGTTGTTCTCACATTTATTTAAACATTGATTACCTCTCTCTTTCTCAAGAAAACAATCTTTCTCTGGCTCCCTAACTGTAGTACCAAAATGTAGGAGTTTATTTTACTGAAAGTACCAAAGGAAAACAGTTAAAGATGAGGAAAAGGGATGCTATAAGAGATCCCTATGGCAATCAATAAATAATAAGATGTTAATATAATAACAATGTAATGTAATAAATTGATGTAATCAATCAATAAATAAGATGTTAAAAACCTAAAAAATAATATTCTCAACATACAGAGTAAAGGTTCACTTAAAAGTGAACTTTGAAATGTAAACAGAAACCTCTTTTTTTCTAGCAATAATGCTGAAATAGTATAAATCCCATCATCAGATATGACAGGGCAACAATTACTTGTGTAATATGACAACATTAGTCTAAGTTCTTAAAGCAGAGAGAGTATCACAAGAAGCTATTTATGTTATATGTTAGGCTTGTTTGGCGTTAATTCTCATTGGGTTTGGCATCATTTCCAATCCACAGAATTGACAGGATATGACATCGTAAATTCTATTTTCTAGAATTTCTGATTTGTAAAGAATTGTATAACATACCTTTGATTGTGACTTTCTATGTGTTGATGAATCCTTTTATATTTTGATTACTTTGTCCCCAAACTAGATTGTTTCTCTTTCTTCTTACTCTGAATACAGCTAATGGATAATTACAAATTAGTGGAATGTGCTTCTGATATAATCTGTAATCACTTATTTAAATAGTGGCAACAAATTCTAATCTTAAAATCTGATGGTAAGTATGTGGTCTTTAATAAAATCCAGTGAGAACAGTAAATTAAAAAAAAAAAAAAAACTTATGTTAAAAAAAAGATTTTATGGCAAATTTTAAAATGACTTTTTTTCCAGCTACTTTCCTAAGAGGAAGAATTGTAAGACATTACTCATTCACTCATCGTTTACATTGTTCTTTATTCAAGCCATTAAAGTTTACATTGTCTAATATTTTTTGACTTGCTTCTCACCTTCAATTTCATTAATATTGCAATCGAGTAGAATGCGAGTAAAAAAATATGTACCATGATTGCTTTTCTTGGACTTCCAAGACATGGATTTAAACTATATATGCATATATGGTATATTTGCTATTTATATAAAGAAACACACCATATATATGATTTATAGATATAATATGTCATTTTAAATAAAAGTAATCCATTTTCATTATAAAAAATTCTGGAAGATACAGACAGTTGTTTTTAACTATCTATGCTCCCACCACTTAGAATTACCCAATCTTAATGTTTTTATTTATTTTCCTCTAGCCTAAATAAAGATCTGAAATAAAGGTTATATGTTTACTCTCCATGCTCATCATAACCAAGTGGAACTGTACTATCTGCCACAGAGTCACAAAAATATAAAGGTAATTTTCTAACACAGCAGCCAATTAACATGATGAAAAGTCTAAGGGTAGCATAAAGCTTGATCTTTATGAATTTGAAGTGGCATGCTAAGTTTAGACAGATTAATTAAAACAACCAGGTACATGTTGTTATCATATTCGATTCACATCTTCCAGTATTAAGGTTGTATTAGGTTTTAAAAATGAGGAATTAATCCAGAGAGGTGCTAATTAAATGTAAATAAAGGCCATTATCAACTTCTCAATGGAACTCAACTGGTATTATTATATCAAATAAAACTGGTGTCAATCAGATGCCCAGGTGCATGGCTCCTCTTAGTTTTCAGCTTTAGATTTTTCAAAGAACTATTATTGACTAGATAAATTTAATTACATATTCATAGAAAGGTTTGCTGACCATTTTCTTGGACAGCACAGAATATCCTGCAACATAACTATTTATTCCCTCAAAACGAAGGTTTGTTTCATCAACAAAATGACTTTAGACTATCATTCATATCAAGCGGTTCAGTTCACCCAGAACATTCCTGGAGTACAATTTCAATTGTGGATTTTTTCCAGGAAAGTGATCCAGGAAAATTTCACATTTTACAAGTGTGTACTATGAAATATGCTCCTACTCGCCTTTTTCACTCAATTTTGTTTGAGCATATCTAAGTGTATTTAGGTATTAAAAATAAACGTTCCATATCAATCTAATAGATAAATGATGCGAAATGATTTTTTTTCTGTGAAAATAAAAAAACAATTCAAATGACAGAATTCTGGTCTTGAAAATGAATGTTTTTGAAAAATAGTCTTGAAATATTATGATGAATAATAATTAGCACAGGCTAAATAGTATTATCATTTGTTTGCCATTGTTTAGAAAAGATCCGAGGTCAGGAGATCGAGACCACCTTGGCTAACACGGTGAAACCCCGTCTCTACTAAAAAAACTACAAAAAACTAGCTGGGCGAGGTTGCGGCGCCTGTAATCCCAGCTACCCGGGAGGCTGAGGCAGGAGAATGGCGTAAACCCGGGAGGCGGAGCTTGCAGTGAGCTGAGATCCGGCCACAGCACTCCAGCCTGGGCGACAGAGGGAGACTCCGTCTCAAAAGAAAAAAAAAAAAAAAAAGAAAAGTGGAAAATTGTAGTTATAATTGTTCTGCTCTTATTTTAACTACTTTATATTGCTTGCACTAAGCATATGGTTGATTACGATGTTTGATGAATTTCTGAAGTTGAGGTTGCCTCTAAGACCCAAACTTTTAGGTTCTTTTTAAGTTCTGTATAAAAGCATGACCATACTTAATTGTTGGTGTAAGTCAAGTTAGAGCACTTGTTTTATTTAATTAATTGGGTAACTTTCGCGTTTCCTTACATTAAAGATCTGCTACCTGAATAATGTTGTTTTAAACAAAAGCAACTAAATAATACAACTACCTAGTAATGTTGTAAGTTCATAACAAATGTTTATTATTTTGAATGGATTTAGAAGATACTGGATAAACTGCTCTTAAGGAGCTTAAAGGTTAGACAGTGAGACAAAAATAAACCAAACAAAAAACATTCCTAAAGCAAACACAATCAGATTCTTTAATAGAACAGTCTTATAAAAACTGAAGCCATCCCATAACTACACTGATAAGAAGAAAACTTACATTTGTGATATGTTTATCCTCTCTGGAAGCAGAACTAATTATCTCCATGAGCTTTCTCCATAGGTTTCTGGAACTGAAATAATAACATCATGTCTTGTTATTGGAACAATATATCAAAAGACAAGCAAATATAAAACTAATTCTCTGTGGAATGATACTTTCAAGTTGGAATTTATGTTACATTAACCTATTGTTTGAGAGGTTATATATGATGACAATTTTGTCTTAAATATTATTTGACTAGTGTGGGTTTACCAAGCTAACTATGCCAATAGAGAAATTCTGGAATGTATTTTCTGTTACATACTTTGAAGAATTTTTCTCAGTGAGATAAACTAACAAGTCTAATTTCTTCCAAGTCTATAGGACATTTTTCAATTAGATCTTAAGCCAAATAAAACTATCAATAGCATGTCTTTAAGCCTAGGGATGGAGATGTTGGCTCACTCTTTAGACCAGCGAGAGAAGGTCAGGTATGTTGCTTCCCTCAGGCTTTCTATCTTTCCTAAGCCCACTAATGAGAGCTTCACCAGATGAGGAAATTCCTTACTTGGTGTAAATCCAAAATCAGAGAATTTACAGACATGATAGTAATGTTTAATCAAAGATTGTAGGCGTGTGTTTATGATGAAAAACACATTACTTTTGGATCAGTTAAATCTAGGTATAAACTTTGTTTCTGCTACTTACTAGCTGGGTGACCTCAGGGAAGTTGTTTACCTCCTCTGAAATATAAGGATAATAAGGACTACTACTTAAGGTTATTGTAAGAATATCATGTAACTACCTAGGATGGTGTCTGGCATACAGAAGAAGGATCAGAAAATATTACCCATCTTTTTATTTGATCAATGTATAATATAAACAATGTTTTGAGGGAATAGAAATAGTAGTAATGTTTTGAGAGAGTAGCAATACTTTCACACATATATTATTAAAAACAATAACAGCAACAACAAAAACCTCCCAAAAATATACTATAAAGGACAAACCCAAGTAGGGAAATGGTGCATTGCTAATGTATTATTGGTAATGGTGACATGTTAAGTATTTTAAAGATTCCAGTAAGCACAATGCAGGAATTGTAAATAAGACTCTATGGTAGCCTACTAAAAAGAAAGGTATCTCCATGAAGAAAAGTTAATGACTTTTGGAAACTGATCTGCGGAGTGAAAATGCAGAATTTCTGTAGAAATGGGTGACTCATAAAGGGTAGTAAGAACCCGTGATAAATTGAAGAAGAATCCTTATTGCGGGAAATGTCAAGCTTGAAAGCTTTGCAAGTAAAAGGAAGAGAAAACACAAAAGAGAGACAAGCAGAAAGCAACCCAAGTCTTGCTAAAGGGTATAGACATAGGCAACTCTGCTCAGAGAAGCCAAATGAAGCCAGGGTGCTCAGGGCCAACAGAGCACTTTATGTAAGGGGCCAGGAGATGGAGAGTGAACTTTGAAACACTCACCAGAAAATCCAAGAAAGTCTTAGGAGGCAAACATCAGTAACGCATTTCGTACATTCTTATTACTCATGAGACAAGCGTACTGTTAACCTACAGAAATAACTTATGCTTTATTATTATTATACAACAATTAATTACAGAAAATGACCTTGACTGTAGTGTTTGAGACTGTTCTTAGGCAAGTGTTATTTAATAAAAAGAGAGAAAGGCCGTTTAGTAAATCATATAATTTTAGTTCTTGGGGATAAAAGGCCAAATGAAATTCATAATATTCTTAGAAACCTAACTCAAATAGGAAAAAACTTTCTCATGTGCCTTTGGATATTTTTCTACTTAATGAATCTTTCTATGAGTTTGACTAGTACAATCCTTCCCCAATCGCAAATAATGTATATATTTTAAAATCTCAGCCATTCAATCAGTCTCATGTCATTCACATAGAGTGTGTTGTTCTTAACTAGTCATTTGATTGGTGATGATAGATGCTTTGCCAGAGTGAGTTAGGTCATACCAAATAGGGAAGTGGTTATTTGAAAATGAAAAGTAACAGAGATTACACAACTCAACTCACTATATTCAGGATGAGTTTTACCTTTTTAATCATATTTATTCAAAGGTGTTTCTTAAAACTTCTGATTTATAGTACAAAGTAAGAAATTAAGACAATGACAAATCCTTATGCTCAGTGAAAGTGTTCTAAATAGAAGAAAGGTAAGAATAATACTTTTATTGAGTATAATTATCAAGTTTTATCTTAGGGGTGGATGGATAGGAAGAGGAGACTCCACAATGATTTTAATTTATTTCCATAAAACCACAGTTACATTTTAATAGTCTAATATCAATACAAGCTTTTCAAATGCTAAATTAAGAAGTACTTTTTAGCAATTTATACCACTTTTTATACTTACAATTTGTTGAAAACTAAAGTGAGGGGTTTTATCGTATACTTCCGATATACCAGTATACGGGGGACTGCCTTCTGTGAATTAAGTGAAATATTTCTTCAGTGATTCCATCTTTTCTATCTTTGCCTTTTCCAAATGTCAGCAGTTCCTCTTGTCTTTTCTCTTTTCCCAGTATTTCTAACAATTCTAATGCATATTTTAAAAGATTTATCAAGAAAAAATGCTAAAAGCTTTTCTTTAAATTATAGAACAACTGAACTTTGGAATAAATTACAAAATTGATGTATTTCTATCAAAGACACAGCACTTTGAAAATTATTAGGTTCAAAAATTATCAGATTCTTACACGGAAACGTAAGAGCAAAAAAATATTTTAGTCTAAAGATAAAGAGAAGATTTAATAAGCCATATGAAGAGAAACTATAAATATTTTAAACAAATAACATTATTAATTTGTAAAAGAATAATTGTAAAGGCCAGGTGTGGTGGCTCACACCTGTAATCCCAGCACTTTGGGAGGCCGAGTCGGGTGGATTATGAGGTCAGGAGTTCGAGGCCATCCTGGCCAAGATGGTGAAACCCCGTCTCTGCTAAAAATGAAAAAATCAGCTGGGCGTGGCGGTAGGCGCCTGTAATCCCAGCTACTAGGGAGACTGAGGTGGGAAAATTGCTTGAACCTGGGAAGCGGAGGTTGCAGTGAGCAGAGATTGTGCCACTGCACTTTAGCCTGGGCAACAGACCAAGACTTCATTTTAAAAAAAAAAAAAGAATAATTGTGTATTGATTAAAAACTTAGTCATGCTCTTTGGCAATATAGTGCTGTGGTGAGGAATGAAGTTTTGGGATCAGGTCCTTATTTCTTTATTCCCTAGCTTAGTGACATTCAGGAAGTTATTTTCCTCCATAAGCCTCAGCTTACTCATCTGTAAAATTGTAATATCATTGTATCTACATTATAGGGTCATTTTGAATATTGAATGTGATAACAAATGGAAGACATTTAGCATAGGAGTTACTTGATATCTATGAGCTAGTATTATTTATCTATAAACTTATTCAACTATTTACAAAATAAATTTTATTTATGTATTTTATATTTTATTTTTTTGAGATGGAGCCTTGCTCTGTTGCCCGGGCTGGAGTGCAATGGCGTGATAGCTCACAGCAACCTCCGCCTCCTGGGTTCAAGCAATTCTCCTGCCTCAGTCTCCCAAGTATCTGCGATTACAGGCACCTGCCACCACACCTGGCTAATTTTTTCTATTTTTAGTAGGGCGGGGGAGTTTCGCTGTGTTGGCCAGGCTCTCTGGAACTCCTGCCCTCAGGTGATCTGCCCACCTCAGTCTTCCAAAGTGCTGAGATTACAGGTGTAAGCCACTGAGCCCAGCCAGGAATTTTAAAAGGTCATAATAGATGTGTCTTTAGAATATAGTTAAGTTGAATTTTCTGACTGTATAGAAAAAAACTATTTAATCTAAAAGGAATAAATGCTTTAAGAATTCTAAGAAAAAGATATTTCAAAAATCAACATTTATTTTTTCCAGTGGTACATCCTGGTTTTGTTTTCTTAATAAGAGAATTACAATTATATTATTATGTTGGTGCAAAAGTAATGGCAAAAACTGCCATTACTTTTGCACCAACCTGGTATTAATACTACCTTGTTTAACAAAGATAGAAGTTACTCGCTAATGATCTTTTATCAGGTAACTCTTCACACAGTAGCATTTAGTGTTTTGACCCTGGGAAATAGGTGAGCTTTTATTCTGTGAAGCCTCTGACCTTTCTCTTTTTCAGTATCTGCTCTTACGTTTTCAAGGCTATTATCATCTTTAAAAAAAAAAAAATGGTGCATGTTAAGGAGCTAATAAAAAAAAAGATGTTTATCTCTCCACACAAAAAAGAAGACAACTTGTTTCCCATTTGAATCCCAGTTCTGCCACCTATTAAGTATATGATCTTGGTCAAGTTATATAACCTGTTGGTTTCTGTGGTTTTTTGTTTGTTTGTTTGTTTGTTTGTTTGTTTTTTCTCATCTGTAAAATGAGGACAATAGGAGAGTTGCGGGGTGTTTAGAGAATTAAACTATTGTGTTAGAGGGAAGGTGAGAAAGGAACAGGAAGTGAAGAAAAGAAGGGGGGGAGGAACAAGTCAGAAAGGAAAAACAGATCAGCTGATGAAAACACAAAAGGAGGATGTGATAATATTGGAATTTCTGGCTTTCATAAGAAGCTACTAGTATAGAGGGCCTTCCTGCACACTCTAGTTGTGTCTAAGAGGGGCTCTACCTTTATATTGCTATTTTTCCTTTTCCTCTGTTTAACATTTAGCAAGGACAACTTTAACGATTTAAACAGTAATGGAAAATGGAGGAGAGAAAATGAAGAAAATGTCCATTATGCAATGAGGAGACTTTTTAAGGGGATGGTTCCAACTGGAATGGAGTGAATGATATTGTTGGAACAATGGCCTTGGCAGGCAGAGAGTATACGGATCTACAGTGTAGAAATATCTTAAAATTATCTCACCACGTGATACCATTTATTCCCTTTTATCGCGTACATTTTTTAGTCTTATTTAAAAGTTAGAATATGTTTTAAAATAAACATATGTAATAAAGAATGTTTTCCTTTCTTTTTTCTATTTGAAATGTAATCTTGGTAATTAAAAAATGACATTGGGGTACACAGATTCTTCTGATAATTATCACTTAGGACGGATATAGGAATTGCCCATAACCCACGCCTTTCAAAGGGTGTTGAAGTAACAAGTGATCCCACAAGAAAGCTATGCCACCTTGGATGAGACACCCAAGAAGTTAGAAACAAAAGTCTCCCGATGGTAATAGGAAGCTGCATCATGGAACTAATTGGAAATCATGTTTGTGATACAGAATGGTGTTTATATTGTTTAAGATTTGTGAATATTTATTGTGTTTTCAAAGTATTTCTCAGTGAGCCTGGTGAAGGCACTAATCAATCAGAACAGACATCTAAACCCTTAGAAAGTACACTCACCAATCAGGATGCATGCTGGCCATAACAGAGTATATAGGACAGATACTCAGCCTGCTTTTAGGAAGGAAGCTTCAAAGCTCACTCTATCTACTTCGTGATGCTGGGGAGGCCTTCTGAGGCCAATGACATTAAGGCAGTCCAGTGGATTTCCACCTGTACTGTATTTACCCTGTGATCCCACGGAAAACCAGGACTATTATATCTTTCAATATGACATATGCCATTAAGAATTTGATAAAATATATTGTTCTATTCTTCAGAAAAGAGCATACTGTATAACACTGCCTATAATATTAGGGAGCTCAAAGATGTTAGAGTCAGCTAGACCTGGGTTTACAGCTCAATTTTGCTTCTTACTTGGCTTTGTAACCTTGAATAAGTCACTTGAGCTCTCTGAATTACTGTTTTTCATCTGTAAAATAAAGATATTATTACATAATCTTCAGAGCTGTTGAAAGGATAACATGAGATTCTTTCTAACTTCCTTACCATATTCAAACTATTACAAATAAATAAGACAAATCTATATATATGTTTTAAATCTTCATTTGTTTGTATTTGTCTAAAGGAAAATTTGTGATACTTTTCCTTAATATAATGTTCTTTACATGAAATTCATTTGGAATTTTGTTAATTTCTTTTCCTTTTACATCACTCAAATCACTAAGCAGAAAATAATAGAATTGTATTGCTGTTTTGACAAGGGTGGGAGAAAATGTGTGGATCGTGTTTATTGCAGCTTTTGGTTGGCTAAAAGTGAAAAATAATTGTTACTCAAGTTATCATGTAACTCTTCATGAATACAGCTCTCATTTACCATTTCCTTTAGAATCTAAGAGATGTACCTGTCTAGCTGAATATTTGCTAAATGAATCAGCAATTACTGAGATAGGATTACATGCCCTCTCAATGTTGACCTTCAAAATAATGAACCAAATAGCTGAGGAAGTTTATCTATATACTTTAGGAGTATTTCTTGCAATTTTGGCATTTTCTGAAACCAACTTAACATTTCCAAAATTCTTGTAATTAATGGCTATTAGCTTATACACAAGACAAATGTTTCATCTTTTCCTAGAATCTCACCTTGAATTTTGGTTGCCTGCTGGGTTACAACTGCCATCTATTCAAAGTCTACTTGACATGTTCTTTTGTTGCTGCAAAAAAGCCCACAGAGTCCTTGTTTGCGGACTTTATTTTCATATTTTTTATGTAACATGCACAACAAAGTCAACACTGTAACTAAAATTATGTGTTCACTATTCTTTGCTTGAAAATCTCTGTTGACATCAGAAGTTTACTGTATAGCTTGTCTGTTATCCTTGTAATATGTAAATTCCTTTTTCATGTTATTCAGCACTGACAGAAGGAGGCTTCCTTCATTATAAAATTATGTTAACTTGTGACTCTTTTAATTTCTCATTCTTGATTCATATATGTAAATAGCAATCATTCCAATTTCACATGCTTCAGTGGTTTCTTAGTAGCCATTAAAAGAAGCTGGTGGGTTCAGTAAGTGTATGTTGGTTATCATTATAGAAAATAAAAGTCTTTGTAACTCTAGTTAGTTGCAAAATACCTCCATTTTGGGGCTTGCATACCTGGAAACAATATTAGGGTACAGCTTAACATGAAAAGAAAGGTGTTGGACCTTCCTGGCACACAAAGTCCAAAGATTTCACTCTTGGCTTCCAAAGGATTCAATGTTAGTCAACAGTTTCTCTTTGTTGAAAAGTGAAAGTCCATTCTTCCTAACAGATCATACCAATTTCTTCATGAAATGGTACCAATACAACTTTGCCTCCTCTGATTCTGCATTCTAACTTTCAATCCTGTGGAAATACTTGGAAATATAGTATAGAAACATAACAAAAAATATCCATGCCCTCATGGAGCTTACATTATAGTGAGGGGAAGTGGATAAGGCACAAAGGACAAGTAAACATACAGAATAATCCCTGGTGATAAGTGCTGTGGCAAAAATTAATGCAGGAAGAAAAGGATGGAAAATTCCAGTGTGAGTTGTAGGGTGTTATATGACATGGTCAGGGATGGCTTTTTTAGATTAGATGACAACTTAGCAGAGATATGGCAGAAGAGAACAAATGAAACAAGCGACTATCTGTAGAAAGAGTGTTCTCAGCAGAGCCAGTACAAATGCATAGGTCCTGAGGTAGAAGGCTATTTGGAGTGTTTGAGTACTAGCAAAGTAATCAGTATGTCTAGAGCTGAGCAGTCCAAAGCTATGTGGTCAGAATGTTAGTCAAGTAAGGGACTGGGGATTCTGTAACGCCTGAGAGGACATTTTCAGGACTTTGATTTTTATCTGGGATATCATTATTTTTACATGTTTTTATCATGGAATACCTATTATTTGATTTTATTATGGGAATCATTGGAAGAGTTTGAGTACTTAGTGAAATGATCTTATTTCGATTTTATAAAAATCTATTTGTCATTAGCAGGGTGTGGTGGCAGGTGCCTGTAGTCCCAGTTACTTGAGAGGCTGAGGCAGGAAAATGGCGTGAACCCAGGAAGCGGAGGTTTCAGTGAGCTGAGATCACACCACTCCACTCCAGCCTGGGCAACAGAGCGAGGCTCCATCTCAAAAAAAAAAAAAAAAAAAAAAAAAAAAAATCTATTTGTCAACTATGTCTGGAATAAACTGTAGAAGGAAGATGAGGACAAAAGCTGGGAGAATAGTCTATTGCAAAGACCTGTCAGGGAGTTGTTGGTAGACCAAAGAGCCAAGTCGGTAGAAAATTATGTGTGCTATTGAACTTTTTTGTGCATCTTTGACCTGAAACTTTGTTTTTAAACCATGAATTTCTCCAGTTTCTCCTTCCCTTAAATCCTGACAAAGATGCATTCATCCTTCAATGCTGGGATCTAATGCTGTCTCTCCTATGTGGTCCTTTCTGATATTCTAGGTAGGTGATACAAGTTCTACTATGCTTGATTAGTACTTTATGTGGGTCTGTTGTACAGTTTTTACAACATTGGCTTGTACTTATTTGTTAATGTCTTCCTAATTAGATCATGAGTTCCACAAAAGGGTTGTTTTAAAAAATATGTATATCCCTTATACCTAGCACAAAATATAGGTATGCATTAAGGACCCCATGAGTAAATACCTCCATTGTAAAACAGAAAACACTTGAAGTGACTTTCTTCCTTTCTTTCTTTTTTTGAGACAAGATCTCATCCTGTCACCCAGGCTGCAGTGCAGTGGTGAGATCATGACTCACTGCAGCCTTGACCTGCTGGGCTCAAGTGATCCTCTTACCTCCCGAGGAGCTGGGATTACAGGCACATGCCACCAAACTCGGCTAATTTTTGCATTTTTTGTAGAGATAAGGTCTCACTATGTTGCCCAGGCTGGTGTCAAACTTCTGAAGTCAAGTAATCCGCCTGCCTTGTCCTCTCAAAGTGCTGGGATTACAGGCATGAACCACGGCACCCATCCTGAAGTGACTTTCCATTCCACGAAAATAAAAATAAAAAAGCTAAATTGTCTTAGGGAAGGGATATCTAACTTCTTTTTCAAAAATTTAGAATACATCAAATGAGGGTAAGCTGTCTGTCACCTTATCAGAACATAGGATAGGTTCCAGTGTCCCTCCTTGTGGGTCACAACAAAAATGTGATTGTATAAGTAAGAGAATGCATCATTTTGTGGAAATTCACAGGGAGTCTCTCCTTGAGTTTGCCTACGTTCATACAGCATAAAGGAGATACCTTTATTTTTCCTATACTGAGGCCAGACAAGTGAGGTAAATAGCATATGGGGAGCACACTGAACCATGTCATAAGTCATTCCTTCAGATTTCTAAATGGAGACCTTATGGTACAGGTCCTGCCAGCATACTGTTATTTTTGTTTTGTTTTGTTTTGTTTTATGTTTGTTTTAATAATAGAGCTATTACAAGTAAATTAGAGGAGGGCTATAGCCATAAGCATTGACTTGTCTTCCCGTAGCATCTTTGAGTAGAACTGAGCTGGGTGTTAAAATACTTAAGAAATTTGTAAGTGGTAAATGAGCATATCAAGAAAAAAAAATACTATATTAGGAAGAGAGATTAACTACTGACGCTGTGACCTTCACCACTCGGGATTTCAAGGGCATCACTGACAGCAAACTTCTCAAAATATATGAATAGTAAAAAGCTGGGCAGTTTAACTAAGTTTTAAAAAACTAAGTTTTAAAAAACGTTAAGTCAGGATGGAATAATGGGCTAAATTTAACAGATTGAAAAGTATTAGGGATAAATGTACAGTCCTATTTCTAGTTTCTAAGACCTAGCTACAAAAAAGCAATATGGGAAAACATAAGAACAACTTGTAAGAAAGATATTTAGAAGCATCTTGACTATAAGCTTTTCAAGTAGTCAAGACTGTGATTCAGCTACCAAGAATACTAATTAGGTTACATAATGGAAATATAACATCCAAGATGAAAAGTAATATTTCCCCTTTACCATGTACTGAAAAGGATGCATTATATTCCATTAGGTACTACATTTGAGGAGAAAAATAGTCGACGTAGAACACACTCAGAGAGGGCAGTTAGAATGAAGAAACTCTAAACACAATTATCTGAGAAATAGCAAAAGAAACTAGAAATTTGAAGCCTGGAGGGAAAAGAAAAAGTTTAATGGGATATACGGGAGACCATAAGATATGATATAGAAGAATTAGGGGATTCTGAAAGAACCATTAGGATAGAAGCTTAAACAATTAGATTGAAAAATGGCCAGTAATTTAGGGTAAATAAAAGGAATAAATTGTAAATATTTTAAACTATGTATACTATACTGGGCTACTTTATGAGAGAGTTATTGTACCTACAATGGAGATGTTCGAAGGTCATTTTAGGGTGTTTTTGTCTGTTTATTTTAGCTATGTAGCTGAGAATGATAAAGGGAGGCATTTCTTGAGTTATAGTGGAGTTGAAAGTCTCTAGGAGTCTTCTTAGTCTGATGTTCTGTGATTTTGTTGTGGTGTGGTCATTTTATTATAATGAAATTTATTTCTCATCAATAATTAGAAAGCAGTCTTAGTAATGCATAAAATGTTAACAATAATAGCACTAATGATAAAAACTATTCATCATTCGCAGGTCCCAGACACTGTACTTTTTTCATTAGCTAAATCTCCCAGCAGCCTTATGAAATCAGCCAGATGAAACATCCAGTTTTAGTGAGTTAAGTATCTGGGTAAATTTGTCTATGGCCAGGCATTACCTTTAGGCCATGTAGGTGTGTTTTTCCTCTTATGGGTCTGTGATAATAAAACAAAACATGATTTTTAAGCAATAGCAGCTGACACTTACATGCTACTTACAGTAGTGCTACGCACTATTCTAAGTGCTTTACTCTTAGTGCCAAAAACAAATTCATTTTATAGATGAAGAAACTGAGGCACAGAAAGTAGGTTGATCATAATTGTAAAATTAGAAATAAGGAGAACTAAAATTCAACTCGTGGCCGTCTGGTTCTGACAGTTCACATCCTTAGCCCCTACTCTACAGAATATCTCTAACCAAGAGAAGCCTTCTTACTTTTAATAAAAAGATATTATTACAGTGATATTATACAAAACAACAATGATAGGTCAAAGTGTCTAGAGACTTTTACAGTGTGTTAGCAATTAAACTTGTCTCTTTTTCTAGCTATTGAGCATCAACAACAGCAGTCTAACCACTATTCTCCAGACTGTGTTGGACAGTAAACTCAGAAGATCGTACTACGATGGTGAATTGAATGTTTTACAATGAATATCCTTGGTGACTCCAAATGTTTCTGCACTTGAGTTTATTTTACAACTTCTAAAGAAGTGTTAGGTTGGCACTCCAAGTAGGGTACCTGGATATTCATGCACTGATAAAGCACATGCATGTGATCAATTGTAAGCAAGCCAATAGATAACATTATAGTCAGCAACTGGCCAAAGTGCAGACAACAGGAAAAGGCTGGGATTAACCATTTTCCAGCAGGAAAAGGCTGGGATTAACAATTTTAAAATTGTTGAGATTAATTTGAGCGTGAGCATCATTTTTGTAAGCTTCAGAGACAAACTACGTGAACTGACTCCAAGCATCAGGCAAGCAGTTTCCAGGCAAGTCTGCCAGTGAATCACAATGTCAACCTCCAGTCCTTCTGCTGTCAGTGACCATGGTCTATTACCACCAGAGGCTGCCAAAGTAAGTGCACCGTGCCAAAATGTAAGAAGTGCACAAATATCCAATGGGCTCCATTTGAACATTTTTTAGTTTAGTAATGGCAAGGGCCTTTGAAAACTGCTATTGGCAAACCAGCTCTCTCTCTTTCTTCCCCATAACTGCAACTGTGTGACACTCTTCAAAACTGCAAACCTAAGATATTTGAAAGAGTTCTTCAGTGTGCTCAGAGGTGCCTACTTCCACCGACTGCTGAGTTCAGCCATGTTTCAGAAGTACCCTGGAGATGTTTCTCTTGCCCATGGACATGATTTAGAAATGATTAACAGAGAGAGGCCGGAGACCACAGTGGCTCTAGTGGAGGTAAAATGTTCAGTTCTTAGAATAAAGATTTCGTTAAGACCATAGAGTTTTGATATAGACCTGTCACTTTAAAATGTGCTTGCTTGACTGCTTCCACTCTGATGGGTCTTTGAAAGGCTTTCCTTCCAGAGCAGGAGAAGAGCAGAGATGCCACAACCATACTTTAAAGTGACAGGTCTGAATATTTAGTGTGAATGGAATCACTGTATCCTAAACCCCAAAGTAAATGTGGGAGCACAGATGAGGTATTCTGTCAGTCTAGGCTTTCAAATAAAATTGTCACAGGGAATTGCCCAGAATAGCCCAACCTAAATGCAGAAAAGGACTATAGCAAGACTAGGGAGGTATGAAGTAAGCCGTTTATATTCCATGAATCATTGATCAGTAGAGTCTATCTATGAAATACTGAAGGTATTGTCCATGATTGATTTAGCATGGGAATTGTCTCCTATTTGTTTTATTTGATTGCATATATATTAGGCTTGGTTGCTTTATTGAATTTTGTAAGAATTTGTATGTGGAAAAAAGTAAAAAATCTCTGTATAGGTTATACACAGGTTTTATGAAAGTGGTAACTTATTCCATATAACTGAAAGATTAAGACATAATTGGTGTTATTTCAGGTTTCCCACTAAATGTGTGTGTTTGGGTAGAGGAGGTATCATAAAGGTCTTTCGCATGAACTCATACTACAAGGTAGACCTTCTTAACATTCCTAGGCACGACTAGATCTGCATTTGGTTGACACCTATGCAACTTTGCCACATCTATAATACAAGGGGAAGTGTGGAAAGGCAGGAATTTAGAAATTGTTGCTATATAATAAAAAGTCATTTATTATGCACATAAAAAATAAACTATTTTTAGGGATAATGTGGAGGTACTGGAGGGCAGGAGAATGGATGGAGAACTTGAAACAACTTCTGTTTTCATTTGTGAGGGGCTTGCTACTTCTTTAATGACTGAGAATAGAAACATTATTTGTTAAAAGCCTCTTTCATATTGGTGCATTTTCAGGCTTCCGTCCTTTGTTCTCTTTTCACCTGATTTCCACATTGACAACCCCATCTAAACTCAGTTTCAACTCCATCTATTTCAAAACACCACACACACATACACACACACTATCTATATATGTATATATATACACACACATATATATTAGTTGCTGTATATATACACATAAACACATTATATATAATACATATATATTAGTTGCTACATATATATGTGGAAATATATGTATTTGGGTCTACTACTTATCACACATATATTGGGGTCTACTACTTATCACACATCTTAAATTACATGTCATCAAGGCAACAGACAACTCTCAGTATATTTAAAATTAAACTCATCTTTCCTTCTCCTAAAATATCTCCTCCCTTGTCATATAAATTATTTATGCAAATAGAAACCTAGTTATTCCTCTGAACTCCTCTGTATGCCTTTCCTACCACTCCATATGATTTCTCGAGTGTATATATTCTAGCTTCTGAATATCTCCTGAATGTATACACTTCTCTCCAACTTGGTTTCAATTTCCTTAGTTCACACGCCCTTCATTTCATGCCTGAAATTCTGCAAAATTATCCAATTGTTCATACTAAAGCAAGCCTAATCTCTGATATTCCTGTGCCATTCCATAGAGGGTGATACTATAAAATACATATCTTTGATCACCATAACTTTAAGGATAAAGTTTTTTTCAGTAAATGTAATGTCTGCCTACATTACTATCCTAATTTTCATCATCTTCTCTCATAAATGTGTTAAATCAAACACATAGTTTGCTATTTCATGCTTCTGAACTTTCATACATGGTGTTGCTATCTCCTGAAATATCAGGTACCCATTCAGCAACTAATAACTTTTTAAACAGTCCTAGTCAACTTCATCAAATATAGCTCACTAAAAATTTTCAGTCTGATTAAACTCTCTATACCTTGCATTTTTCAAAGTTCTTGTCTTTTCAAACCATACTATACTCCTATCATCGTTAGTTTGCTCACCTATCCCCCCAATAAACTGACACTGCTTTTTATTTTAAAATACAGGCTTCCATTTGGTACACCTATTTGAGTAATTAATCAACGTAACCAAACAGTAGTTCATTAATTATTTCTTAGATAACATAATTATGATCTATATTATCAGGAGCTAAAATGATCAAGTACTTCTAGTCCCTCTTTCTCCACTTACCTTCTTGAACTTGCAAAGAAGTAATCAAGGCTTAGACTCTGGACAACTTCTTTTTTTTTATTAATCACACAAACTCATTTGTTGATTTTATCAATTGATTTTATCAATACAGAACATCCCAGCCCCATGTATTGTACTGCCTAATAGACATCCCACTTAGATATGTTATACTCATTTTAAACTTAACATATTGTAAATTTATCAAATGATTTATCCCCTAAACCAGTGTCTCGTATGAACTTTCCCATCTTAGTAAATAGTGACACCATTATTTCTGTTTCCCAAGTCCAAATACTTGTTTGGACCCCCTTGAACTCTTCATCTCACATGCAGCAACTGGACCACGAGAAAATCCTACTGATTCCATCTTCAAAATGTGTTACAAATTCAACTACTTCACAACACTCCATTAGTATCATCTTGGTCCAAGTTTCTGTTGATTCTCACCTGGATTAGTTCAATTGTCTCTTACACCATTTTTCTTCCTCAACACTTGTACCCATATAGCCTGTTGTCCTCCTAGCAGTCCAAGCAATCCTTTAAATATGAAGTCAGGTCACCTTACTTCTCTGATAACATTCTTCAATAGCTGTTTGTCTCAAAGTGAATGCATAGACTTATAAGAGCCTACAAAGCACTGTGCAATCTGGTGCCCTTGACTTTGCCTCCTGCTATACTTCCTTATACTCACACACGCTGGCCACAACGGTCTCTGTGCTCTTCCTTCGACAACACAGCCAGGTTTCTGGCACAGGGACTTTGTACTTGCTATTCCCTCTGGTCAGGTGTCCTCCAGATATCCACATGGTTGGATCCCTACTTCCTTCAAATCTTTACTGAAAATTGACTTTCTTAGTGAAGTCAATCCCAGAGATCCAATTTAAAGTTTCAAACGCCTCACTCCCAACATTTCCTACTACATTTACCTATGAAAATAAAACGTCCAGGCAGGAATTTTAGTCTGTTTTGTTCACTGCCAGCTTCCAAGTGCCAAGAGAATACCTGACAGTAGTAGGCTTTAAATGAAAATGTGTGAAATGAAAATGAGTTTGGAAGAAGGAAGTTTACTTGCTAATCTACAAACTGAGAAACAAACAATCCCAAAACAACTGCTAATAGTTGACAGATTTCCTTGTACCTATTCTAAATAAATTGAATATTTTTTATTTAGTGTTGACAGAGCCTCCACGATAGAGCTATGAGTCCTTTGCTTCTCGAGTGAATTTTTATAAAAAGTAAGGAGAAATGGCCAACACCTCTTTGGCTAAATTATACAAATGTATTATAGTAAGGTTGTAATTCTTAACCGGAAACTTTTAATTTCTGTGTCCTAAGGCACCATCTTCTTGTTATTTTCAGGTATACTCAACAAAATTTAATGATTCTTAGAATTCCTTGTTTTGACCTGTAGTTTTTCCAAAATTCGTTTTTTTCTTTTTAGTTCTTGACCATAAAAAATATTTTTAGTTTTTTTTTTTTTTTTTTTTTTTTTTTTGCCTTCTTAGACGGTATTGTTTATGTTTATTTCGAACTTGAAGTCAATATTCTCACTATTATATGTGAATGTTTCTTTCTGTGTTGAGCAATTTTATGAGACTATGCAAAAAAATGATTCTGGATTAACATGTATAATTATATTTTCTTTATAACAGTATATTATTTCATTTATTGTTTTATTTATTTATTTATTCATTTATTTTTGAGATGGAGTTTTGCTCTGTCACCCAGGCTGGAGTGCAGTGGCACAATCTCGGCTCACTGCAACTTCTGCCTCCCGGGTTCAAGCAATTCTCCTCCCTCAGCGTCCCGAGTGGCTGGGACTACAGGCACATGCTGTCACGCCCTGCTAATATTTTGTATTTCAGTAGAGATGTGGTTTCACCTTGTTGCCCAGGCTGGTGGCGAACTCCTGAGCTCAGGAAATTCGCAAGTCTCAGCCTCCCAAAGTGCTGGGATTACAGGCGGGAGCCACTATTATTTTTAAAATATCAGGCATCAAGGTGTTTCATAGTATTTGAAAAGCTGACCTCAGTAGATGAAAATGTATTTGTATTGTAATATATTTATGTGTATGCCTCATGTAATTGCAGCATTAAGGCATTAAAATCTTCTGCACAAATACGTCATTCATTAGTATTTTAGAATTCCGTTAGTCGGGAGCAATGGCTCATGCCTGTAGGCATCAGCACTTTGGTCGAATGAGGTGGGGAGATCACAAGGTCAGGGAATCAAGACCATCCTGGCCAGCATGGTGAAACCCCTTATCTATTAAAAATACCAAAATTAGCTGGGCATGGTGGTGCATGCCTGTAATCCCAGCTACTCAGGAGGCTGAGGAGGAGAATCGGTTGAACTCAGGAGGTGGAGGTTGTAGTGAGCCGAGATCTTGCCACTGCACTCCAGCCTGGAGACAGAGAGAAACTCTGTAGGAAAAAAAAAAAAAAAAAAAAAAAAAGAATTCAGTTATAAGTTATGATGACAGTGGCTTCCACTGCAGGAGAAAACAAAAATACATGCATAGACCACATTGTGTGGATAAACAGAGAAGAGAAACCTACTGTGCTTTGTGAAATTGAGGGTAAAGCTTCCTATGGTTTCAACAATAATGAGCATTGATGGATACTATTTAGTAAAACAGCTTTTCTTTTCGTGAAAAGGAGGGTAGGGAAAATGTGACATTTGAATAAAGTTTTACATTTTGAACAAGTAATAAAATTAAAATTAAAGGTTACATTTCTAGAGTCATGATTGATAGCAATTACTCGGTTTAACTGCATTTTATAGGTTAGGTAAGCAGTTTAAATTAAAAAGTGACCTACACAAATATGCAGTCTTGAAAAGAAATGAAAGTTGATAGCTTTTCTTTGCAACTCTAAGAAACCTGATGGGATTTGGAATTTCTAGAGATGTGAGAAATTAGAAGGATATATTTTGTAGTGCCTTCATATGAGACGTGTTTGAAGATTCGTTTTTCTTGGAATAATGTTTCTGTTATGACTACTAAAGCATTCCCTTGGATTTTGCAACATGTTTGAAATATAGTTTATTACAATCAATTATATTGTAAGACACCGTAGATTGTCTCTAAGGATGTGTTTGTAAAATACACACTCCTGTCTATTGATCCTCCACAATTAAAAATCCCTCCAGGGAATCACCTGGTTACTTCAATTAGAAGAACTTGTGATGGTTCTGTAACTCTGAGACAACTTAATATGGTGTTAATATTCTGTGGCATAGTTTCAATTGTGTGCTTTTAAGTTGTAGATATTCCAGAATCTAAGGTATTATTTCCATGATGGTTTGCTTAGACTAGTACTAAATTGAACTTACATTACTAACCAACTATCCTACAGTTTTGAAGGAGGTAACCAGAAGTGAACAAAATAATAGTGCATCTCTCTACATAAATTATGTATTTAAAATCTGTGGTGGAAGTATTTCTTAGGTTTTCAAAGAGTCTCTCAACATGCCATGTGATCTCCAACCATTTTACTTGTTCCTCAATATTCATGCAGATTTCAATCCTCAATTACCAGCCCACTTTTTGAAGAGTTTTAAAAATTTTTTGAAGTTTTACTTGTAAGCTCAATTAATGTATTTAGACATTCTGGTGTAACTGGATTTCGTTAAGGGTGCACATCTTTCTACAAAGTTCATTCACTACCAAACAAAACAATTGAGAATGCTGCTGAGATATTAAAATAAAACTGTGGTTTGTTTGTAAAAGTTAGACATTTTCCAGATGAATTACCTAAAATATTTCTGTTTTAAATTGTGTATATTTAAGGTGTACAACATAATGTTTTTATATACACAGTGAAACAGTTACTATAGTCAAGCAAACTAACATATTTGTCATAGTTACCCTTTTATTTTTGATGAGAGCACCTAAAATCTACTTTCTGAGTAAAATTTCAACATACAATACAACATTAGAGTTATATAATAATAATTATTATTATAATAATTATCGTTCTTACGTTGTACGTTAAATCTACAGATTTATTCTTTCTGTACATCTGCCTGCAACTTTTATACCCTTTCCCATTTCAATCTATGTATGAAACTGGAGTCTGCTTAGACTTTCTCCTTGGTTCATACATTTCAGGAAAGACACACACGTCTCAGATGAAACAAAAAGAAAAAGTGAATTGTATTAAGTGGCTCATTAGGCCATTAATTGATTTGATATGTCTGAATTTTTTCCTTTGGGCATAATATTCAGTACTCACTTTTATAACTAATTATTGCACACTATACCTCAAGTTTTCCTGTATGTTTACAAATGTGTGCATATATAATATTAATATAGATAGTTCATTAATTTTTGGGTCACAAATTTTCTTCTTAAACTAAATAGCATGTTTACTGAATTATGTATTTAATAAAGTCAAGTATGTAAAGCAAAGTTTTCACAATAAATTTGTTTTAAATGTACTGCAGCATTCAGTTTTTAAAGTCATCTTATGGTGCACATACTTGTATGACACTAAGACCTATTGTGTCTTAAATAAGTTATATTGTGAATTATGTCTTTTGTATCTTTGACATTTCATGTCTCGTACATTCTTACTCTTAAAGTGAAGCGTTTCTATCTGAAAACAATGGTAGAAATAATTTCACTTAGTAAAATGCTTCTTGATCTTGAAAATATTTAGAATATTTCTAAAAAATTTTCCAAAAGAAGTCTAATACACTGAGCTTTCTGAAAAGCCTATATATGGGAAAAGGGAAAAAAATACTTAGGAAAACAATTTCCTTTTGTATTTAATATGGCACAGGAGTTGAAAATTTTAGTTTTATTTAAAATATGATTATTTAAATTTTCAAAGAAAGAGGAAGTAAATATATGCCTGAAATTTGGCAAGTTTTGGTTAATAATTTAATGTAAAATATTATGCTACTTTTGATAAAACCCTTCGTATATCTCCCTACCCCCAAATTAGGAACAATTCCTAATGTCTCTAGTCTGTCTTTCCCTACTCACACTCTTTTCTTGTCATAAAATGATCCCCTAAAATTGAATCCATATCTAGCCTAGGTTTGTATCTGGAAAATCAGAGATGTATCTAGGTTGTCCTAATTAACGAATTAATTTAAATAGTTTGAGGATATGTCCTTACCTAATGTGCACAATTGATCTGCATAAATAATTCTCACTAGTACCTCAGAAATAGCCATGCTTCGTAACACATGCTTTCAATGAAAGCATGCATTTACATAACAGGTAAGAATGGCTTCACTATGTCAAGTGAACAATTTGATTTGTAGAAGTCTTTGAATAAGCACTTATGTGGAATTATATTTTACACATTCCCAAATTTGCAATTATATGATAATGTTAATTTTGATAAGTCCCTAGATATATACTTGCAGAACAATATACAAATATTAAACTGCAATAATTTTGAAAAAACATAAGCAGTATTTATGGTAAATAAATATTGTAATGCAACATGGACTTGTGATAATCATTTCCAAATTTTAAAATCTATTAAGAAGGCCTTAGAGAAATGAGTAACTTTTAATGTAATACAAGTTTTAGGTACGAAAAATAGACTAAGGGTAAAACTCTTGGAAAAATGATCCCTTTTAGCATACTATACACACTCTTCTAACAGATAATTTTCACATAATATTCTTTATTGAAGATTTTATATCAATGCACAAATAATGTATTCTTTCCTTTTTATGGATGCAAATATTTATTGTATTTATTTTACTAATTTCCTACCGATTGACATGTGAGTTGTATATAATCTCTACTAATTCAAAAAATGATACACTAAAAATGTTTGTGCATATGCATTTTGCATGTGTTCTTTACCTAATTTCACATTTAACCCTCTCAAACTCAGTAAAAACGTACACCTTATTATCTTCCTCTGTAGATCAAGAAATTGAGACTCAATTCAATTAAGAATTTGTCCATATACACATGCTTCATAAAAGATAAATGTTGTAGATGGGCCCAAGCCTATTTTATTCAAGGAGGGAAAGCTCTCTTTTTACTAGAAAATAAAGCAAAACAAAAGCAGACGGGCGGAATAAAGGTGACATGGTTACTTAAAAGCTGTACAATATTACCACTTTGTATTTATATGATGCATAGATTATTTTCACTAACTCTCAGGTATTCCAGTATGGTTATATTATATGTATAATTGATAGAGGGCTAACTTAGTGTACATACTTAATAAATATTAAATAATGAAGGATGATACTCATGCATATATCAGATCAGAAATCTCTAAAAGTCTCTCAATTTCAAGGTATTGCTATTCATTTAAAAAATATTCAAGTTGGAGAAATAATTTTAGAAACTCCATTATTTAGAAATACTGTAATCTCATTTAGTGTTCATGTGTTTTCTCCTGGGAAGATGCTTCTCAATTATATTGCTAGGATTTAAGATTTTCAAATAGTTTTCTTAATATATTTCTGAATATGATAGCTGTTGCTGTTTAAGTTTAATCTATATGAACAATTTAATTGTAGTAATTTACTCCTCTGGAATACAGAAAAATAATTTAATTAATTTACTCTTCATTAAGTAGAAGCTTTCACTACCCTGGAAGAACATCAGTTATATTTGGAAACATATATGGCTTTTTGCTTTGACAACTGCCAGAGTTACCATACTCAAAGGCTTGATGATCTACTACTGAATTTGAAAGGGAAAACCACAAAAAATTTACAAGCACACTACAGAAAGATGTCAAAATTTCCCAGAAGAGGTAGATGTGACTGAATAGTTTAAATGCACTGTCATGAAATTCTAGACACATCCAACTTAATGCAAACGAGTAAACTCATGAATTGAAATGAAGTAACACTTCTTTAAGAATGCAAATTAAAAAGGAAACATCAAAATAATGAAATCTGCCATTTTTTTCTCCACTGAGAAAATTCTTTACCAGATCTCAAAAACAGTCCAGGCTCTTCGGAAACAATGATAGAAAAAAAGTATTTGATGTAGAAGTGGGTATTGGGAACTCTCCCAAGACACTCTGGTTAGTATTTTAATAACCTTATAAGAAAACTACTGTAATTAGTTGTATTCATTATACATACTTAAATATTCTTTAAAACAGAGCATATTGTAGAAGAAAAACAAATTTATTTTCAGAAACATGTACAATTCAATGTCACTGTTTTATTATCTCCATAGATTGGAATAATTCTTTTGTCTGAATACATGTGTGACAATTAAACTTTCAATCAGGTATAATAGATGTTTTAAGATTGTGCATTTCAAATACTTAGAGAAATTGTCAAATTTAAGATTAGAAATGTCTTAAATAGCTTTTTAAAAAAATACAAAGGTAACATGTGTACATTATTGGGAATTTGGAAATCATAGGAAATTGCAAATCAGAAAATAAAAGTCCCATATTACCACCACTCATGAGTATCCATCCTTAATAAATTAAATTTTCTTCCTTCCAGTATTTCTTCTAGATATGAAATAGCATGCTAAATTGAATTACCATACTACCTAGCATTATGACAAGATAAAAATGAGTTCAATCCATTATATCACAATTACAATAAAAAATTTCGGGGGGGGCGGAGCAAGATGGCCGAATAGGAACAGCTCCAGTCTCCAACTCCCAGCGCCAGCGACACAGAAGACCGGTGATTTCTGCATTTTCAACTGAGGTACTGGGGTCATCTCATTAGGGAGTGCCGGACAATCGGTGCTGGTCAACTGCTGCAGCCTGACCAGCGAGAGCTGAAGCAGGGCGAGGCATCGCCTCACCTGGGAAGCGCAAGGGGGAAGGGAATCCCTTTTCCTAGCCAGGGGAACTGAGACACACAACACCTGGAAATTCGGGTAACTCCCACCCCAACACTGCGCTTTAAGCAAACGGGCATACCAGGAGATTATACACACACCTGGCCGGGAGGGTCCCACACCCACGGAGCCTCCCTCATTGCTAGCACAGCAGTCTGCGATCTAACCGCAAGGCAACAGCGAGGCTGGCGGAGGGGCGCCCACCATTGCTGAGGCTTAAGTAGGTAAACAAAGCCGCTGGGAAGCTC
>NW_016807417.1:545319-551126 GCF_001698545.2 Rhinopithecus bieti | reverse complement strand
AAAGTAAAAAAAAAAAAATTTCTATGTACATTTTTCAGCATAAATGAGTTTCTGTTTCACTCGGATAGATATCTAGAAGCAATTTGGGGGGGGCGCCAGTTGGAAATGCATACACGTAGAGAGGGGTAAAGTAGGTAGTGCAGCCTTGCAGTGTCTTCCTACTCTTCATCAGTTGTTTTCTTGGCCAGTCTGAAGCACTGACTTTCTTCTGTTTTTTCTTTACTTAGCAACAATGCATTCTGTGCCAGTAGTTTCTAAGTCATCATCCATCTGACCACCTATGTCAGCATCACCTTCGGTACTTCTTCAAACACAGATTTGAAGGTCAAGTCAACGAATATGAGAGTGGCATAGTTTCATTAATATATTTTTTTTTTTTCACAAGCACCCTGGATGTTCTCACGTGGTGTAGAATTTGAGAACTGCTTCTTGATTACTGGGTGAAATCTGGAGCTTGATTCTTCTTATTATTACTTTCGTCTGTTTTTAACTCAGAAAACATGAGAACTCATTCAGATTTGCTTTGAATAACAGATCCACCACTAGCTACATGGCCTTAAGGAAGCTTGTTTGAATTCCTGTGTGTCTAAATGAAGATGACAACACTGGCAACATCTACTAGAGTGAGTTTTGTAAGAATTAAATGGAATAATGCATGTGACACTTCATGGCGCAAAGCCTGATACATAGTAGGCACTTAGGGAATGTTAGTCTCCTTACTTCATTAAAAGTGAGAGAGGATTTTCAAAATCAGCCAGACTTATCCTTAACTTTCCACATGGATAAACTAAGACTCAGAGGAAAGTTAGTTGCTAAAAGTATCAATAGACTAGTCTGGCACTCATTAATTATGGTTGGCATTAGTTGTATTGAATCAAAAGTAAAATTGAAAAGTGTGTTTGGAAAGCGGGTACAAAAACAACAACAAAAATCTATTATATGCATAAGGTGAGTTATGTTGAGTCAAAGTGAAATGAAAATGTATGTTTGGAAAGAGGGTTACACACACAAACAAAATTATTACTTCCATTCTATACACAGTGGCAGGTATAAAACATGTTTGTATGTGTGTAAACCATCTGATGGTACATGAATTATATTTATTTTATTGAGTGTGTGTTATTCTATGAAACAGGTGTGATATGCATGAGACTACACATTGCAGGTGGGACCCAGAGGCTGCATTCAGAAATCTACTGTGCCATTTACTCTGAGGTCATGCTTCCTTCAGGCTACCGACAGCCAGTGGCTGCATGTGGCGGGGACAGGAGACGGGACTCCATTTTCCTCTGACTGGCCTGGGGAGGACCTGATGGTCTTGTTGAACCTTCCTTATATATCTGACAAGATGCCTCCACCCAACATTCCTTTTCTTGTTACTTCATTAAGGTTAAAACTACATCCCAGTCTGATTGTTCTCCCAGCCTTTTGAGGACGCTTCCCCAGTTTGCCTCATAGACATTTCCCCTAATAAAATCCTTACACAATAAATCCCATTTTGGCATTTGCTTTTTGAAGGATATAAATGAGCATATCTCACCAAGGTCCCAACTCATCTCATCTAAACTAGAACGCAACCTTCTTGACATCAGTAAGAATCACTAATAAAATTGTGTATTTTCTGTATTTAGGAAAATGCATATTAGAGATTCATTCATTCATTAAATACTTATTGAACAGCACTACAGCATGTAGTTGATAGTGAATAGATGAAGACATAAATGATATAAATTCACTACTACCATAAAATTTATATCAGATGTTCTTTAAATATTGTTACAATAAATGGAACATATGTGTAGATACAGTGTGTATGTATAAACTGTTGGAAATATAGTCCAGTTACTAGCAAACTCTGGGCCCAATATTAGCATGAATGAGTTCGAGTGGGCAGAAGAGTGAGGAGTGGTAGGAAGATAGAAGTGGGGGAGATGCAACTGGTTGGTGACTGCTCAGTTTTTCACAGAGTCAATACATCCTCATTGCTCTAGGCATGCCTATAGACCAAATACACAATTGGATACATATACAAAGAGCTTTGTCCTTTATGTACAATGAGGTTATAACTAATGATGATATGAACCAACAATGGTAGGACTCTTTTGCCCATAAGCATAACCTCAATTAATGGATTCTTAGAACAGCTATCATATGGAAAAAAAAAAAAAAAAAAGCCCTTTGACATTAAAAGGAGATTTTCTTCAAAAAGTTAAAATACGTTAGGAAACACTACAAGCAAATTAGAAAGAAAAAATCATGAGTGTATATGAGGATAATTTTCAGCAGAAAATGGGATTTGATCTGGGCCCTTAGAAATAATTAGCACTTGTCTGGCAATAGAAAAGATAAAGAGGCATCACATATGGAAGTAACATTGATAAATTTTGAGCCCCTAAATGCTTTGTGAAGTTCTAGGTATTTCAAATGATAATTTATGTACCCATTATGACATCAGTATGAGAATGGTAGTAATGTCTCTATTTTAAAGCAAAAATAAAACAGAGAGCTAATTTAACATGTTCAAGGTTATACACCTACTAAACAATGAAATGAAATATAACTGAGGCCAGTAATAGCACACATCTCTCACCTATCCCAAGCTCCCCAGGTATTGGGGGCTACATCATTTATTATCAGTTAGGTCTGCTGAAGGACTTTTGTTTTCCTAGGATCCAGTTTACCTTGTAATCCTCATTCTTATTATTAAGTCAGAAAAGAAAAGAGAGTGAAAAAGAAAAGAGAAGGAAGAAAGGCTCATCAGCAGTGCACTTAGTACAAGGCATGACTTTATACACGGTGATAAAGTATATATAACCTGTGATTATGGGTGCTTTATTATATCCCTTTATTCAAGAAGCAGGAACCCAGCCATGGTGGCCCTGTTCACCATGTAGAAAAAATATGTTCATGTATCTCTTATGCAGAATAGAGGGCAATAAGTTCAATACCCATGCACATATGTAATGTTCTATGAGAAAGATGAAATGACTCCTGTTGGGGAAGAAGGAGGAAAGACATTACAAATAAATGGCAGTGATTTTAAAATCTAGTAATAAACCAGAAGCTAGACTCAGTCCTACCTTAGGCAAAGTATATAGGGCAGAGTTTTCTTCTCCCCAAGTTTTCAGAAACTTTGGGGTGCAGGAATGGGGCAACTTTTAAGGTACATAATATGATAATAACAATAAATAAAAATAAACAGACAAAGCCCAGTTTGGATATAAAGGATTTATCACATGGAAATGGTAAACTTTTCCAGTGTAACAACTCCTGAAATACCTGTTATTTAAATGGTCTACCTTTTATTAAAAGATTTACCTTTTATGACATTATTTCAGCTGTTTATAAGCAAGAGCTTTTCAGATTGCTCAGGCTGGACCCGCAGTTCCTCAAAACAGGACAGTCCTTTAATCTGTCCCCATCTCGTCAACAGCATTTACTAAATGACTCACATATGAAGAGCAAGAGGCCAGTGCTGCTCTTGAGGAGCTTATGGCCCCATGAAGGAGACAAGGTAGACCAATAAAATCAGAAACTCGAGTGACAGAAACATCTGCCAGATGGAAGCCGTAAAGAGACGTTTACGTAAGTGTTCCGTATTCAGGGAAGTGGACAGGAAGAAGTTTAAATGACTGAAACTAAAAGAAGCCAAGTGGGGTTAGTTTGGAGATAGCTTCCAGAAGGAATGCACTTTTTTGGCTTGGTTATGGGAAACATTATCTGGTTGCATAAACTTTTATTTCTTTGTAGCATTCCCCAGATGAATACTCTATTAAGCTGATGTGATTATAGTTGTCTTTATTTCCCTTCTTCCCCCATTTCCTGTAGAGGACAACCTGGTCACAACTATATTGGCTGAATACCCTATCCCAATAAGAGACCTGGATCACAGGGCTGTCCATTCCAGTCTATTCCTTACACTGTAATATTTTCACTCTGGCCTTATACCTGAGCCTGCTCTCATTACAACACCAGGGCATGTGGCCAAGTCTCATCTTCTTACCATCACTTTCTAACATTAAAAGCCATTCAATTTTCTCTTCTACCCTTAAACACCTAAGAAATGATTTCTTTAAAAGAAATTAAGCATCAGTACTGTGATGGAATTGCATTGTGTCAACTTAAACTAAGCTGGAACTATATTTTTCAGAATTACTTTCCCTGTGTATCTGTGGGTATGTGTGGGATTTGGAAAAGGAATGTGAAGCAGCAGCCATATTCATTGTACATTTCGAAGATTGGGCAGGACATGAAACTGTGTTGCAACTCAAAGCACATTCTCCCAAGCTTCCTGGCTTACTTACCCTGTTGATGCAGGACAACAGCTATGCCTGCAGATTCTCCAGCTCTCACCTGACCATCCATTAGTTTCTCTAATCCTAGGGCAGGTGTGTGTTTATCTCTGTGAGGAAGTGGGCCAACTCTTTCGGTGGTCACTGATATCATCTAAGGTGGAGGCTTAGAGAAACTTAGAGGAACAAGGTTTATGTTCTAAAATCATGGAGTCTATCTCACTTTTGTGGGTTGCAGTTTGTCTTTGCTGTTACTTATTTCACATCAATCTTCTCTTCCAAACGAACTGTTTTACACAGATAGAAGGCAACATCTTCTCACAGACTGTTAAACCAACTACCACAATTGTGTAAGTCAAAGTCTCCTTAATAAATTCATGTCTATATGTGTATATGAGGATATATGTGCACATACACACATTTGTATGCATGTATGCATACATATGTGTGTATGTGTGCATGAGTGTGTATATTATATATGTGTGCGTTTATATATGTATGTGTATATATGCAAACATATACACATATGTATATATAGTTTGGCTGATACAAGTTCCTCAGATTGTGTTCTAATTGCCAACACATTATATTTGTGATCTTGGTCCAGATAATTAAAAGATTACAACTGAGCTCTCTGTGCCTGGTTAATTCCCTTCCCTTCGTTCAACCTGAGCTCATTGGTCCCTTTCCTTGACAAGACTTCCTCAACCTACTTAAAATTCTTTCAAATGAAATTTGTTCCTTTACTTTACAGAAGTTTTCACAATTTATATTGTTTATAAACATAAACCAAATTTATTTGTTTAATATCAATTGCCCTCAATAGATGGTAAGTCACAAAAAGACAGGAAAAACAGCTGTTTGGCTTGTTGCCATCACCCAGCGACTAACTCGATGCCTGGAGTGTATTAGGTGTCCAGTGTAAGTTTTGAATGAAAGTTTATTGAAAGTCTATTCATATTTTTTCCTTTCATCATTATCCTCTCTGTACTCTTTACTGTTGGTCTAGTAGATGCATCCATTGATATCCCTCAAGGCATTTGTTATGTATATTCATTCTGTGCCAATAACTGCTCCACTAAGCATTGCACCTGGAACCTAGTGATTTTTAGAGCAGCTTCTCCTGCACCCTATGTAAAAACCTTCCTCCTTCAACATCATGCTCTCCAGCTATAGCCCTCTACCTCTCCTCATCCCATTTATCTCCTGATCATCTGTCTGCTCCCCGATATCACTTTCTGGAATTAGACCTTCATCATGCTTTCCTGTGTTCATTTACACATGCATTTATTCAACAGATATTTCTTCAGTGCTTATGATGTACCAGGCCTTATGATAGAGTAATGAGGGCCTAGATTTTCCTATTTTCCTGAATCCCAGAGAAAATCTGAAGCTGTTTCCTTTTTATCCAAACAAAGAAAAGTGCTGAGGACATTTCCTTCCAAACCAGTACTGTCTTCTCTGGTCATGTAAAATTCCTCTGACTGATTCTTTTTTTTTTTTTTTTTTTATTTA
>NW_016807417.1:499852-542053 GCF_001698545.2 Rhinopithecus bieti | reverse complement strand
GCTGTTTGCCTGGGTATCAGCAGCAGAGGTTGCAGAAGATAGAATATTGCTGAACAGCGAGTGTACCTGTCTGATTCTTACTTTGGAAGCTTCCTCTCAGGGGTGTACTCCACCCTGTGAGGTGTGGGGTGTCAGACTGCCCCTAGTGGGGGATGTCTCCCAGTGAGGCTACTCAGGGGTCAGGGACCCACTTGAGCAGGCAGTCTGTCCATTCTCAGATCTCAACCTCTGTGTTGGGAGATCACTGCTCTCTTCAAAGCTGTCAGACAGAGTTGTTCACGTCTGCACAGGCCTCTGCTGCTTCCCCTTTTGTTGTTTAGCTGTGCCCTGTCCCCAGAGGTGGAGTCTACAGAGACAGGCAGGTTTCCTTGAGCTGCTGTGAGCTCCACCCAGTTGGAGCTTCCCAGTGGCTTTGTTTACCTACTTAAGCCTCAGCAATGGTGGGCGCCCCTCCCCCAGCCTCGCTGCTGCCTTGCGGTTAGATCGCAGACTGCTGTGCTAGCAATGAGGGAGGCTCCGTGGGCGTGGGACCCTCCCGGCCAGGTGTGTGTATAATCTCCTGGTGTGCCCGTTTGCTTAAAGCGCAGTATTGGGGTGGGAGTTACCCGAATTTCCAGGTGTTGTGTGTCTCAGTTCCCCTGGCTAGGAAAAGGGATTCCCTTCCCCCTTGCGCTTCCCAGGTGAGGCAATGCCTCGCCCTGCTTCAGCTCTCGCTGGTCGGTCTGCAGCAGCTGACCAGCACCAATTGACCGGCACTCCCCAGTGAGATGACCACAGTACCTCAGTTGAAAATGCAGAAATCACCGGTCTTCTGTGTCGCTCGCACTGGGAGTTGGAGACTGGAACTGTTCCTATTCAGCCATCTTGCTCCGCCCCTCCCTCTGACTGATTCTTGATGTTTAAGGCATTACAAGTGTTGGAAGTTGCTGGAGTTTGAGTAGAGGGTCAATTTATATGGTATTTAGATGAGCTGAGAAAGCCTTGACCACTCTTACCTGTGAGACACTACAGAGGTGAGATGCATCTGGCAGCTCATAAAGTGCCTTTGCCAGAGAGCTACAGGCTCCTGCCATAGGCCCTCAGCAAGGCACAGCAATCTTCATCCTATGCTTGCTTGTGTTTGCATAACCCATTTCTTTATAGGTTTTCTTCTTATTCTGCTAATAAGTTTTGGTAACATGACAGGCTCTTACTGAATCATGGCTTTCCATTTGCAAAATGGCTTTGGTGGTTGTCCTCTTATTTGAAAGCCCTGCTTTTATTATACAAAACTTGTCTTCATTTTCAGAACTATCTATTTATTTCTGAAATTAGCTTCAAGAGCCTAATTTTAGGTTAAAAGGCTAAATATTGTTTCTTTTTTTCTCTTTACAACCTACTTATCACCATTTGTAGGTGTCTGCTCATTAGGAAGACTGTCATCACAAAGAAATTCTCAGAAAGAAAGAACATCAATAAATTTTGAAATACAGTATCACTACACTATATTTGATGCATTGTACCATAACTCCAGCTAAGGTTGAAGGACATGAATTTGATCTAACAAAAATCTTTAGGGTTTTGAGAACTCTTCTTGCAGAACTCAAGATCCTGCATAGAGACGGTATAGTTTTGGATGAGTTAGGAATCAGGTCTTTTCTAGATAATTAGGCTTAAGGATGAACACACATGGTTATTGAGTGACTGAAATGATAAACCATGCAGTCTAAGACGGATAGAGAAGTAGGAGAGGCCAAGACCAAGCATAACTGGGAGGGAATAAGGCAATCTATAGGCTGAATGTCTCCACAGATTTAAGAGAATATGAGAGAGGATGATGGAATAAGAAAAATAAATGAATGTCAACGAACTGGAGAATAACATTTAAAATTTCTGACAGGGAACAACTTGGGAACCTAAGGGTATGGTCAAGAGTTTGAGTGGCTAAAGTGGAGTAAAAAACATGGTCACTGCAGTTCAGAAAATAAACTATGAATTTAAGATGCATGATTATTATTGTTTATTTACATTGCTCTTAAATTCTGTGAAGAGAAATACCATGCCTGTCTTATTCACCGTAATATCCCTAATTCCAACACAGTGCCTAGGAGAGAGTTGACAATAAAAATTTGTTGGATCAATATCCAAGTCTGGCCATGCTGAAACATACTTTCTCTTACCAATAGGATTTTGCAGGATCTTTGTCCTCTGGCTGGAAAAAAAAAAAAAAAAAAAAAAAGGTGTCCAAATTGTATCTTGTTAAATCATATAATCGTTTGGGTCTCAGCTTAGTCATCAGTTCTTACAGTAAGTCTTTCTTATATCATCATCTTTTAGTTATATATCTTATCTTTGAATTTCATAGCACTCTGAACTACTTCTATGCTCAGACTTATTCCACTTGCTTCAGTGTAACTTCTTTTTTAATTTTCTGCCTCTTTCAATTCATCATCATTTTTCCTACTCATTAAAAAAGAAATAAAAAAGTTACTATTTTCTTCTCTCCTGCTAGGGAAACAATTTAACCTTATATATTGCCCAGTCTTTATGAGGAAACTCAGTAACAAATTCACAAACATTGTAGATGTGAATGTAGATTAGTGCATATTTGTAGAGGATAAGTTAGTACCAATCAAAATTTTACATAGAAATACTGTTTGATGCTAAATTTCAGTTGGAAAATTTATCCTTCAAATGTATATACGTAATTAAAACAAGAGTGAGAGACTTTGCCAGTTTGACTGTAAAGAACAATGGAAACAAATGGCCATCAATAAATAATTGGGTATATGATCACTATGATGTATCCATTTAATGGTATTCCATGTCAACATTAAATAGAATGTAATGGATATCAATTTTTTTCTATGTAAAGTTCTGGAGATATTGGAGTATGTATATTGTGATGCTATTTGTGTCATTTTAATAGTACAGTTTACCTTTGAAAACAAAGGTTTGAACTATGTGGGTCTACTTATGTGCAGACTTTTTTCACTAGATATATTGGAAAAATGTTTGGAGATTTGTAACAATTTGAAAAAACTTGCAGAAGAATAGAAATATCAAAAAATTAAGAAAAAGTTAAGTATGCCATTGATTAATAAAACATATGTAGGAACTAGTCTATTTTATCATTTACCATAAAATATACAAAAATCTATTATTAAGAGTTAAAATGTATCAAAACTTAAGGACATAAACACGGACTATACATGCTACTAAACACAGGCAGGAGAAATATAAGCAAATGTAAAAATGCAGTATTAAATCATAGTCACATAAAATTAACTTCAGTACATACTATACTACTGTAATAATTTCATAGCCTCCTCTAGTTGCTATTGCAGTGAGCTCAAGTGTTGTGAGTATTTGCCCAAAACACCATATGACACTAAATCATCTCTGCTTGAGCAGTTCACTCTCCAAATAATTATCACAGTAAAAAATGATCTCTAGCAGTTCTCACATATTTTACATTGCATTTAGTGCAATACCATAAACTTTGAATAAAATCTTGGAGAAAAGTCATGACATTACAAGAAAAAGTTGAATTGCTTGATATGTACCAAAGATTGAAGTGTACAGCTGCTGTTGCTCATCATTTGAAGATAAATGAATCCTGCCTAAGGACAATCATAAAAGAATGTTGCTGCAGCTATGCCAGCAGGTGGGAAAACCTTGCACATTTTGTACAATATTTTTTTTATCTAGTACTGCAAATGAAGCTTTTATGTGGGTGCTGGGTCGCTATAAGAAAGGCATATCTATAGACTGTAATATGATTTGAGAAAAAGTGAAGTCACAATATGACAACTTAAAGCAAAAACAAGGTAAAGGATCTGAAGCTGAAGAATGTAATGCCAGCAAAGGATGGTTTGATAATTGCAGAAAGAGGTTTGATTAGACTCACGCCCATAATCCCAGCACTTTGGGAGGCCGATCCAGGTGGATCACGAGGTCAGGAGATTAAGACCATTCTGGCCAACACAGTGAAACCCCTTCTCTACTAAAAATAGAAAGAAAAAAAAAAAATTAGCCAAGCATGGTGGCAGGCACCTGTAGTCTCAGCTACTCGGGAGGCTGAGGCAGGAGAATGGTGTGAACCCAGGAGATGGAGCTTGCAGTGAGCTGAGATTGTGCCACTGCACTCCAGCCTGGGCGACAGCACAAGACTCCATCTTAAAAAGACAAGACAAGATGAGAAGTAAGAGCCAGGATTTAAGGCAAGTAGGGACAGGTTGACTCTGCTGTTTTGTCAAATACAGTTGGATTTGCCCTTATCTAAACAGCTTCCAACCCATGAACTTAAAAAGAAAAAGATAAACACCAACTGCCACCTTTTGTTTGTACAACAAGGTCTGGACAACAAGAACCCTTTACCTGGATTGGCTCCACTGGTGCTTTGTTCCTGAAGTCAAAAAGCACCTTGTCAATAAGGGACTCCCTTTTAAAGTTTTTTCGATATTGGACAATGCCCACTGGGTACCCAGAACTCCATGAGTTAACACTGAAAGTGTCAAAGTGGTCTACTTGCCCCAAAACACAAGGTCTCTAATTCAGCCTCTAGGTCAGGGGGTCGTAAGGACATTTAAGGTTCATTACACATTGTACTCTATGGAAAATATTGTCAATGCTATGGTAGACAACCTGATAGAAAAAACGTCATGAAACTCTGGAAGAATTACACTTTTTAAGACGCCATCATTGCTATAGAAAAAGCGTGAAAGCCATCAAGCCTGAAACAATAAGTTCATGATGGAGAAAACTGTGTCCAGATGTTATGCATGTCTTCAGAGAATTTATGAAAAAGCTGATCAAGGAAATATTGAAAGACTTGGTGGATATGGCAAAAAAAAAAAAAAAAAAAAAAAAGGGGGGGGGGAGGGGGGAGGAGTTTTAAGAGTTGGATCCTGGAGAAATTAAAAAGCTATTAGACACCACAGCAGAGAAATTAACAGAAGATGACTTGATGTAGTGCCAGACAATGAGAAAGAAAACATAGAGGAAACAGTGCCAGAAAGCAAATTGACATTAGACAATCTGCAGAGGAGTTCTGATTATTCAGGAATGCTTTTGACTTCTTTTAGGGCATAGAAACTAAAGCATCACTTTTCGAAACTAAAGCAAATGATGGAAAAAACATTTGTATCAATGTAGAAACATTTTCAGACATACTAAAAAAATTAAAAAGTCAGACAGAAATTACCATGTATTTCTGTAAAGTATCACAGATCATCCCTGCCTCTCCTGCTTCCCCTTCCACTCCTTCAAGTCTTCACCTCTTCACCCTCCGATACAGCAAAATCAACTCCTCTTGTCTTCCTCAGCCTAACTCAACATGAAGACAAGGAGGAAGACTACTTTGATGATCAACTTCCATTTAATGAAGAAAATATTTTTTCTTCTTTATGATTTTCTTAACATTTCTTCTAGGTTGCTTTATTGTAAAAGTATAGTATATAACACATATAACATACAAAATATGTGTGAATCAGCTGTTTATGTTATCAGTAAGGCTTCCAGCAAACAGTAGGCCTTTTTATTTTCTTTTCTCCTTTCTTTCTTTTTTTTTTTTTTTTTTTTTTTTTTTTTTTTGGGGGGTCTTGCCTTTTGCCTAGGCTGGAGTGCAGTGGCACGATCTTGGCTCACTGCAACCTCTGCCTCCTGGATTCAAGTGATTCTCCTGCCTCAGTCTCCCAAGTAGCTGGGATTACAGGTGTGTGCACCACACCCAGCTAATGTATTTTGTATTTTTAGTAGAGACGGGGTTTCACCGTGTTGGCCAGGCTGGTTCAGAACTCCTGACCTCAAGTGAACCGCCTGAAGCAGCCTCTCAAAGTGCTAGGATTACAGGGGTGAGCTACTGTGCCCGGCCAACAGTAGACTATTAATAGTAAAGTTTTGGGTGAGTCCAAAGTCATATGTAGATTTTCAACTGTATGGGGGTTGTTCCCCTAATCCCTGTGTTGCCCAAGGTTCAACTTTATGTATATATTATTAGTACCGGCAAAAAAAAATGTATTTTAATGAAATGAGATTAAATAATTTTTGGTGGTAATCTTTTAAAGTAACAGACTATGAATGTAAAAGATGACACTCTTTAATAGTTGCTGAGATGCACTATGACTATGCTTTCAGTGCAGCTTTGCCAGCCAGAAACCTCTGTGCCAGCTGCGGCACCTCTGACAGGACTTTGCTTGGGCGCTCTGGGCTTGCTC
Source organism: Rhinopithecus bieti (assembly GCF_001698545.2). NCBI lineage: Eukaryota > Metazoa > Chordata > Mammalia > Primates > Cercopithecidae > Rhinopithecus > Rhinopithecus bieti. Next base: position 535,856 of record NW_016807417.1, on the reverse strand, counting down.
CTCCTATTCAGTCCAGCAGACTGCACTCAACTTGCAGTACCTGCCATATCTCATACCCGTGAACCCACTGCAGCTCTGTGCTAGGTTCACAACCTGTTCAGGCATGTTGTGACCAGCTTCCACCTTGGGCACTGATGTCTTGATGAGGGGGATGCAGTGGCACGCAAAATTTTGGAAATGCCAGCAACCACAGAGCCCCAGATTTTGTTCAGGGAATCCCAAGGTCTGACTCCCAGGAAGAATTACAGTGTGTTACAGCTCATTTGTTCCCACTGACCACATGCTTCAGGAAATGGGGGTGTGTCACAGCTCATTCAATCTCACAGCCCCACTCTGGCCCATGGCTCCTGGCCTGGCCTGGCCCCATAACTGCTGCTTCCTGCCATGTGGGGTGGCCGCCTGGCGCTGGCAGAGGGCAGGAAGGTTACAGTGTTAAGCTCCTTTTGCACCCACCATTCAGTGGGTTCTGGGTTCTTGTCCCACAACCAAGAAGAATGAGGTTACATGGACACCTGAGAATGAACAAGGCAGGGAAGAATTGTACTGAGTGACAGAAAAGCTCTCAACAATTAGAGGAAACCCAAAGTGAGTATCCCTCTATGTGAGAGAAGGCCTGAAAGCCTGTAGCCCACATGTGGCTGAGTCCTGGGTATTTATGAGCTGATAATGGGGGAGTGCATGCTGATTGGTCCATGGGAGGACCTGGAAAAAGCAACATTTGATGGGCTAAAATACATCGAGGAAGTTCTCACTCTGATTATGAACTGGCAGCTTGGTTTTCAGGCTTTAGTCTTTGGTTTGAAGGTTGGGTTTCAGCCGGGACCAGCTTCTGTCTGCCTAGGAATTTGTCTGTCTGCTGCTGCTATCATTATGAGTAATTTACATCATCTTTTTTATGTTATACTACTCTCCATCTTTTTTTTTTTTAGACCTCACAATTGTTTAATTATCTTAGCTTTTACAACAGATGTGTATCTGCATCTGTAAACATTTCCTCCAGTTTTTCCTTTGGCTTTTAGAACTCACATTCACTGAAGCAAATATTTCTCATCTTCATTACTCTCTTCAAAACTGATCCCTAACTTCTTTATCAGCTGTTGATTTTGCCTCCTATTTCCTCAAGAAAATAGGGAACTCAGGGTCCAAATGGAATTGCCCCAAATATTCCTCCCATTTCCTAAACCCTGTTGTATTAGTCTGTTTTTACATTGCTGATAAAGACATACCTGAACTGGGAAGAAAAGGAGGTTTGATTTGACTTACAGTTCCACATGGCTAGGGAGATCTCATAATCATGGTGGAGGGTGAAAGGCACTTCTTACATGGTGGCAGCAAGAGAGAATGAGGAGGAAGCAAAAGTGGAAACGCCTGATAAACCCATCATATATCATAAGACTTATTAACTATCATGAGAATAGCACAGGAAAGACCTGCCCCAGTGATTCAATTACCTTCCCCTGGGTCCCTCCTACAACACATGGGAATTCTGGGAGATATAATTCCACTTGAGATTTGGGTGGGGGCACAGCCAAACCATATCACCAGTCTTAGAAGACAAGGTGCTCTTCCTCTGCGCAAGGCCAATGCTTTGGATATGATCTATCTCATAAATTACCTCCTTTCTCTCTCTCTCCCCACTGGATCTGTGCCCTTGTACTACAAGCATGCTAAAGTCTCTTCCTTCATAAAGAAAAATAAATACATTATTAACAAATAATCCTCTTCTGGCCTGGAGTCGGAGACCCCTTTTCTGGGCCCAAAGTAGACGAAATGTGCCAATTCTATTTTCCTGATTAATAATCACTCCTAAATTTACTGACATATGGTTTTAGTTATCAACACTCCACTAAAACTTTTTCTAAAAATCACCAAAGCACACATTTAAAACTGAATTGAATCAATTCATTTTTTATCCTATTCTCCTCTTACTATACTGAACACCGTTTGCCACTCACTCCTACCTGAAAAACTCTGTTCTCTTAGCTTCTATCGTTCTTGAACTCCTAACCATTCTTTTTCATTTTTTTGTAAGTCCTTTCTCCTTGACCAACCTGTCAAATATGAAATGCAATGTTAGCCATTGCTGTTTCTTTAGGCATACATAGTATTTAAAAAGGACTCGAAATAATTCTAAATATTTAAAACTTGTTCGATTTTACATAAAAATTGGACTTTACAATTCCTCTTGAGAAATCAGAATATTTGTTAATAACACGTTGTACACATGCCCCATGCGAAATTGCTAGAACTGTGTAAACACTGCCTCAATACACAAGTCATGCACTATCCATTTCTCATTAATTTTAACTTGCAACCAGCCTACTCCACTCCTTTATATCACTTGCCTTAATCTTATAAATCAGATAACTCTAAACATTTTGATTACACAGCCCTGCAGTAAAAATGTTTCAGCATTGATTTTCATATATGTACAATTTTACATATTATATTACAATACATTTTTAATTTCTAGAAGTTCTCTTCTATTCTTTCACATATCTTCTATTTTCACTGCTTTGAGATTTTCACTTATTTTCTTCTATTATTTTATGTTTCTTTAATGTTTTGATAATTTCTTACACTTTTCTTCAATTGTTTTATTCTCTGACTTTCTTGGACAGTCTAATCCTTCTGCTTATCATATCTGCTGACTTTCTGTCATGACTGAATATTTTTTCATGGGATATATGACTTTGATTTTTATGCACATCTCCAGTGAGACATTTTCTATAAAATCTTGAAAATTTAAGTGGACAATATGTCTCTAGAAAACCTGGCCTTTGCTTCTACCAGAGTTCCAAAAATATAGCTGGACTGAGATAAACTTTTTATGTTGCTTTCTTGTCTTGGGAGATTCCATGATTACTAGGTAGTAAAGAGTCCAGACAACATCAGATCATAGACCTTAGTATTGGGTGGTCTGTGGTTAGAAGTTCTCAGGGACAAGGTTCTATTTTCTTCTAATACACAGGTTTTAAGAGAGACAAGTTCCCTTATTGTCTTTCTGGAATGCTGGTCATATTTTTTTCAGTTTGTTCTCCAGAAACTCTTAATTTCATAGGTGGTGGCCTAGATTCCTGTCCCTACACAGGCATTCAGTCACCTGTTCCAAACATACAAATAGTTGTCCCAACACCTGACTACCTGCTATCTTCTCTACTTTTAAGAACTTGCCTCACTTTTTTTTAACTTCAAGTACTTTTTTAGTTTCCAGGGGAATAGAGCTATACATGTAACTGGATATTTGTCTCATAACATGTAGTTTTTCCAGACGTCCTATAGAAAAAATCTTTTCAGGTTATTTTGTCCACCCTATGTGCAAAACCAGAAATCCATGTTTAAAAATGATATGTAGGCACTATGGTGCCAATAGATTATGTGTCTTGTAAAGCACACACAAGATGAGAAATTTCAAAAGGATTCAATAAACTTAAAAAATAACTTGTATATTATTCATGCTTAAAGTATTTTGGCTTTTCTTAAAATTATGTTTTATTGTTAGTAGCATAGATGAATGTGCTTATTTTTTAAAATTCTGTTTTAAATCTTTCTGAAACAATGACCTAATCCAGTTTGTTTCAAAATGGCTGCCATAGCTTGAAAGGATATTTCTAAAACTCTACAGATGCAAATGGGAGAAAGACACATTTAGTAAATTATCCTCCATTTCTTCTCAAAAATTATTCTAGATATTATTTTTAAGTTTCATTGTAAATGTCTGTCTTGTTTGATATAAACCAGTTCTTCTTGCAAAGGATTCAGTAATAATAAAACTATTCTTTTGGAATATTTTCTAAAAGGAGCTTAAAATTCTGCTTTCAATTTTTTAAAGCATTCAGGTATGAACATTTTATTTACAAATATATAATAAAGAAAATATTTCCAAACTTTCTCAATGCACTTTCCATAGTACAAGTTTCCTACTCATTGTTAAAGTATCATGTTTACCTTGAAGGCAGTATCTATTATTTTTTGATAATATGTGAAAATGCTCTTGACAACTACTTATAAAAGTCATCAATTTGGAGCTTTTTTTAACAATAAAATATTAAATGACTCTATTTAAAACTTTCTATTGTGGAAAATGCTAAACTTTCACAGAAATAGAGAATATAGAATAAAGAACACCACTGTATCTTTCCTTGTCTTTCATAACCTTGACACTTTCAAAGAGAACAAGTCAACTGTTTTGCAGAATGTTTCTCAATCCAGCTTTTTGTGATGTTTTCTCATGATTAGATTAAGGTTTAGGATTTGAATGAAAAATACCACAAAGCCACAGAGGTCCTATGCCATTCTTGATGCATTGTATTAGGGTGTGCATGATATTGGTAAGTTTTATTACTGATAATATTAGTCTTAATCACTTGTATTAGGTGGTATTTGCCAGATTTTTCTACTGTAAAGTTAACTATGATAAATTTTATGAAATGTGTTTTTGGCATCTTTGGAGATGATTTTTTTTCCTTTTGCTCTATTAAATGACAATTTATATTAATGGATTTCCAGATATTAAATTACCTTTACACTTGGAATAAACTTCACAGGGTCGTGATGCAATAGCACATGACAGTGTATTTGCTGACAAAAGAATATAAAAATGTCCTACTTTAGTAGTTGATGACAAATTGTTTCCAAATAGAGTATCTATCCCAATGATAGACGAGAATTCCTGTTAACCCATATTCTAGCCTGTATCAGAATTGTTCAACTTTTAATTTTTCCAATGATTAGGAAACTTGTATGTGTAAAAAATATATAGATACAGTTTTAATTTAAATTCCCCTGATTGCTAACCAGGTAGAACATTTTTTTCCATATGATTAAGAATCCACAGTGTTTCTTTTTCTGTGAAATGCCTGTTCATTCTTTTGTCCAATTTTTTATTGCATTGTTTGTCTTTTTCTTAAAGACTATTGGATATTAATTCTCTGTACTCTGTTTAATGAATACATTTCCTTAGCTAGTCTTTTTTTTTTTTTTTTTTTTTTTAACTTTTGGAGACAGAGGCTCACTCTGCTGACAGCTGCAGTGCAGTGGCACGATCTTGGCTTACTGCAACCTCCACCTCCCAGGTTCAAGGGATTCTCCTGCCTCAGCCTCTCAAATAGCTGGAATTACAAGTGCCCACCACCACGCCCAGCTAATTTTTGTATTTTTAGTAGAGATGGGGTTTCACCATGTTGGCCAGGCTCATCTTCCTGACCTCAGTTGATTCACCCACCTCAGCCTCCCAAAGTGCTGGGATTACAGGCACGAGCCATCGCAGTCAGTCTTCAATAGCTCTTTTTAAGTACTTTGCCATAAGACAACTAGAAAATCTTCTTTTTTTTAGTACAACATGTTTTTAAGGTCAATTTTATCTCATGAGTTGGGATTATCATTATTTAAAATAACATAATCTAGCAACCCACTTTATAAAACACTGCTTTCATAGAACAAGCTGCAAACACATGAATAAGCCCAGTTCCACTGTCAATCCTTCATTATTATACAACTCTCTCTCTTCCCTTAAGTTACGTGATGTGGCACACCTGACATCTGATCTAAGGACCAGGTGAGTAGGATGGGACAACCTTCATATTTACTATTAACGACATTTAACTTAATCACATCATTCCCTGCAAAAAACTCTTCTGTAGCTCATAATCCTTACTGAACTTGGCTGACCAGCAATGCCATACCAGACTATCTAAAAGTGATCCTACATTACCTTCACAGTCTCTTCTCCAGTCTTTACCAGCTTTAAAATCTCACAATCTTCCAAAAGCCTCATGCCAGTCAACAATATGTTTTTCTTGAGTGATTTCTTCTCTCTAGAATCCCCTTCCCTCCTTGCTTTACCTCACTTGCCCCTCCTCATTCTGCCACACATAGTTCAGTCATTGTTGCCTCTGGGAAATCTACAAATTATCAAACTCTAAACACATTTTTGCAGTTGTCTGGTTCCCTTCTCAGACTGTAAGATCCTAGAGGGCCAGGCTTGTGTTTTATTGATGGTTTCAACCCCAGATGCCAGCATAATCCTAGTACATAAAAAAGTGGGTATTTAATAAATGTTTCCTGAATGAAATTGAATCAGACTTGACACTTAGTAAAGGTTGGTGGATATGATTTTATTTGCTATGACGGCTTTTATGAAATCACCAACTGACTGGGAAAAAAAATGCCCCTCAAATAAGGAATATTTCTGGCATTCCTTTCAGTGAACATTTGTCTTTAATTGACTAATCTAAAGCCTTCTTTCAGTTAGTTATTTGCTCCAGAAAAGGCAAGTCCCTTGACAGCCAAATTCCTTTTAATTTCATTTTTTGCGTTGAGGGAAAAAAAGAAAGCTTTTTATTTATGAACCTTACAAAACATTCTTATAACATCTGATGCACAAATATTGATCCAGGAAGGTGTTACCTCCTGTGGTTACCCTGTGGGTTTCCACTTTGAATTGCCAGGGAACTCATACTGAAATAGGAAAGTAATGTCATGTTATACGTCTCTTTGTTTCTGAAATTACCCTTAGTCTTGAAAGTCAAATAGTTTTCAAGCTCACCAGCATACATGTACAGACATCTGCAAATCAGAAAAATAAAACAGTATCAGTTTAAGACAACTCCAACTCCTGCCTTTTAAAAAAATTTTTTTTTAGTTGGCACAGAAAAAGTTAATTAGTCCATGAATAATTAATAAGACTGAAACTTAAGTTGCAAGATAGTTGTATTTGTTCATAAAGAATTGTAATGATTCGATGACTCATTATTTCCTCCCTACAAAATAGTACTTTGTTCTTAAAAATCTGTGCATTTAAGCTGAGAAAAGACGAATAATATTTATGTTCAGAGACAAGAACAGAAATTGCAAGAGATTTAATTTTTTTATCTACTGCCAATATCCATTTGACAACTACTTGGCCTTTAGCCAGTCACAATCGAACCCCCCATCAAGACTGTCAAACTACTTTAAATTTATTTCCAGAAAAAAATCGTGTTTTAATTTTTTTAGTGACATTTAAAGAAAATTTAAGAAACATTCCAACCATAGTTATTATAAATTTAGATATATAATGGCTTCATCCTAGAATAAAAGACTTTATCCAACCAAGTGATTTGAGACACTAAAGTGTAGGATTCTATACATAACTTCAAAACGCCAGTTATATAAAAGTGTTAATGGAGTGAAGGAAAGAGAGGCAATAGTTTAGCAGCAACCAACAATGTAACATGCCTGTCCATAAAAGAAATATTCAGTTAATTGTTATTGATTAATTCATATAGTAAACTCTCCCCTCATCTAAATGATAGGGCCTGAATCTGGAGATGAAACACTATAGGAAACAAATTTTGATTCATTATGAGAAAATACCAATTACTGTGCCTGAGAAAGGATAGGCCTACTTTGAGAAGGAAGACGTCCATTCACTGGAAGGAAAAAACAGCTTGAGGTATAATTTCAGAATTCATCAGTTAAGGCAAAATATTGTATTCAAACTGTGATTCTCAAACTTTTTGTTTTTTAAATATCAGAACGACTTAAGTCAGTCTTAAATATAGAAGATAATCCCCAAATTTTGCTTTTGTGTGTTGTATCTATTGATATTTACCGTATTATAAAATAAAATGGAAAAAATGTAAACTATATTACCTATTTACTTAAACAAAACAATAGTAAATACAAACAAAATTTTGAAAATATATCTAAAAGTTTTAAAATTAGGGAGAAGAATGGCAATTCTTCACATTTTTGCAAATCTCTTTAATATCTAGTGTAATAGAAGAAAGGTGGATTATCATACCTATTTCTACATTCCGCCAATTGCACTATTACATGTAGGCAGTCTCTGGAAAAGTCCATACCTCACTTACAAAGATGTGAAAGTTAAAGAGCAAATAACATCCTACTATTATTGTAAAAAATAGTTTTGTCCCTGAAAAGATCAATGTGACCCTCAAGGGTCCTGAGAAACAATGCACTTTAAAATCTAAAAGTTCTTTTAAGGTATCTGATTCTATTCAAAGCACATCACCTTCCTACTTTCAGTTCCTAAACCACAATGATACATGATTATCTGATTATTTTTTAAAATAGAATTAAATACAGAGATGAGTAACTTTGGTTGTTTTTTTTTAACCCTCATAGTTTTATAATCTGTGGATTTAGCCGTTAAAAGAAAATACATATATAGGCATACACATACATATACCCACTTAAAGTTGATAAAGGGGATTATGTCTCAAAAAAAACAAAACAAAACAAAACCTCAGAATTATAGTTCTGTCTCCAGAATTTGTTAGGAATATGACCTTAGAAAAGCCAGTTAATCTCAGTGACTGCATACCTCACATCATTCTTGGTAGGATTTTTAAAAAGATAATAAAGAAGGACAATTTCATTGATTTATATTATTTTTGTGGTTCTTTTCAGAAGTAATAATCATTTCATAATTTCTTAGTTAGGTTTGCCCTTTGCATCTTTGTTTCATGTGTATGTGTGTGTGTGTGTGTGTGTGTGTGTGTGTCTGTGTGTGTGTGTGTGGTCCAACTGGCCAGTAAATACTTGGACAAACAGTGGTATGGCCCTTAAGTGTCTGACACAAGGCCCAAATATACTTTATCAAAAGCCAAAGCTTTACTTCTTATAAAAACTATCAATAAAATGTAACATACATTTTCTGTTTTAACCACGAGCTCTTGAAGGACAGAAACTTTGTCTATGCTGTATATGTTTGTATTCAAAATAACACCTCACACAGTGTAGGTGCTAGCAGCATGTTTGTTAAATGAATGAGTAAATGATTGGTAAATTAACAAAAAAATTAATCCTCAAATCTCTATATCTGTTAATTTCTCAAACTTTGTCCTAAAATTTTCTAAATATAAATACTATTGTTAACTTCAAAATAGTATAACCTAGAAGTATTTCAAGTGTAAGAAAGGAGTTTAAAGGATACCTGTTTTCTCTATTAAGAAATGCTCCCTGTAATAACTCTTATAAATGTCATGTTTTTTCCTGTTGAAAACTAAATAGTGGGAAACTCACCCCTCATAAAGCAGCTCATTCCACTTGACAAACTGATCTTTCTTATGCCGAAAATGTATCCCGCCTGTTTCCTAATGCGTAAATTGTAAGTCCCCGTTTTTTTTTCAGCTCTGCAATGCTGAGTAGATAAAAGCACCACGAGCATAACCTCCAAGCACAAATTGACTATCCTGAATCCATAAAAATAATTACTGCCTGACTATTTCTGATCTGTCTATATTGCCTTTCTGTAACCACAACAGAGGCAGAGTGAGCTATTTATGTACTCGAGATGAGACTCGCTTCCTGCACTATCCCGTCGCCGGGACTGCGCACTCGACAGGTTTTTTCTACATTTCCATTCATTGCCAGACACTATCATCCACTGGAAAAACTGAATGCATGTAAATTTGAAGCAGAATATGAAGAAATTGAAATTGATCTAGACAACATTTTTTTTAGCTCTACCATGTGTCAGATATAGGCATAGTAGATAGGCAAAGGCATAGTTTGTGCTCTGAGCTATTTACTGGAAGAGACAGACGTGTACAAGATAGAATTTTGTTTAAGTCAAAGCAGGCTTTCAGAAATAGTGCAGCAACTATAAACGAAATGAGAGCCAAAGACAAGAGCTTAATTCTGATTGGAAGGATGAGGAAGAAAAAAGTTAATGGATTGGAGAAACTGCTGGAATTAAGTATGAATGTCAAGAGAGTAGTGATGTTGATTAAAGTAGGCATTTTAAAAACCATCCAGTTAATAAATCTAATCTATTCCTATCAATTTTCATCCCAGTGGAACTTCTTGCATGATTTGGTGTGTTGACTTTCTCTTCCTTCCTATTTCTTGAAATATTTCTCCATTTTGACTCCCACATCATTTAATTCTTCTTATCTCCCACCTCTTTTTTGTAATAACCATGATTGTCAGCTCCTTCAATCCCATAGGCAAAGGATTTGTCTTCCCTAAGTGGTCTCAATGACATTACAATTCCTTCAAATTCTACTCTGTTTTTGAAGTACGGGTAGTGTTTTCTAGAATATTTTATTTTCTTGAGTTGTCAAGGTATTGCCATGTGCAAATTGGTTAAAGTAAATTACAATATGGACCACAAATATAACATTAAATACCAATGTTCTTAAACAATTTGCTGTCTTTTTAAATAAATTATAAGAAACACATGTTTATCTCTACAATACCCTCACTCACTCATACTCCAGGCCTTAATGAGTAAGAGTCTGCATAAAAGGATTACACAGAATCCCTCAGCCTGCCTCATTTGTACTGCACAGTTTGGTTTATTTTCCTGAATATTTTAGGAAAGATTCATCAACACTCTGGGGATGTTGTTCACATGTGTTTGGCATTTTTCACGTGTACACCGTGTGGTGGCATCAATATTTCCTACCCTCACAAAATGGATCTAAGTTGGAAGCTACATTTTCCATGGCTTGTTCTTAACAGTCGTAGTCTACTGTACATAATGAGGGTGCTATAAATGATTTAAGACTATGTTAGTTTTCTTTAAGGGAGCAGATGAGGCTATGACATAGCCGAAACATCGTTCATATTTAACCACCTCTTCTTTTTGGTGTTCTGTGTTGCTAAATATATTTTCTAATCCTTCCTAATTCAATTAAATGAGTTAGCTGCCACCCAATTAGTCAGCTACAGTCAAAAAGTCACAGTCTGCTTGGGGTCTTCTGCTCATTAATAGGGCTCACATCTGCCCAAATTACTAAGAGAGAAAGATCTCTAATGGCCACTTTCAGATAAAATAAAAGTATACAACAAATGAAAGAAAACAATCCAGAAAAAATAATGTTCTGGGGTGGATGGAATTAACAAATTGGGATTCAGTTCACTGCTACCAAGACACCAAAATGCCTGCTACTGTCCATGATCAGTTGTACACATGTGATTCTATCTGGCATCAATAGTTTGACAAACTGACTTTTTTTCCTACATTTTCTCCTTTGCCTTATAGACAAAATAACTGACTCCTTTAGACTATATGTAATTTAACACTTAGTAATACAAATATAAAATGTCATCTTTAAACTGTTTTTAAAACAATAATTCAATGTCAGTTATGTTTTAAAATGAAGTTTTAAAGTATTTTAATCATTATTTTAGTAGCAAAATTATTTGCTAAACAAGCAGAATTAACTCATTGCAAATAAAATTTTAAAATTATATTTTAATGCTGTCAGATTTGAAAACTCACATTTTACCTGAGTAAATACATAATAAAGATGTCATTGTCTTTTTTTAACCACTGACAATTTCTATAGCAAAATAAGCCTTTATATGTATATCCCAGAGATATTTTAGTGTACTGTTTGTACTGTTTGATAACGAACACATCAATAAATTAGGTATAATAAAATTATAATTTTCAGTATAAAAGAACTGTTTTAATCCTTCATAGATTTTCCAAAACCATGAAAGATAGAATAAATCCAATATGATGAGGTGAAACTTATTACCAGAGAGTTGTTGAAGTTGAATGTATTATTTCCAGAAATTGATTATTATTCTGCAACCAAATAGATTTGATATTTGTATATGTCTACCCAGTATAATATGAACTGGAAATTTAGTCAATGTATGGTTTATTTGATCAAGTTAGACAACTAATCTAGAAAATGAAAGGTCTTTAGTGTCCTATTTTGCTTGACTCTCTCCACTGATCTTATTATGGGAGAACTGCCAAATCTCCACTTCATTTTGGGTGATGGAGACAGCCCTAAGAAAAAATGTATGGGAGTTATTTAATCCTGAGTTTTTAATCTTTTAAGTTTTCCACTGAAACTTGTTTCATTAAAATGGGAGAAACCTGTCAAAGAGCTGCCTCTGTAGTTTGTATTATTCCTTTAGATTTGGTGGTCTGCTTTACGTACAGAGTTCCCCCCATGACGGGTTATTGTGCTTTCTAAGCCATACGCTTTTCTGGCCATGTTTTGAATTTGTGATGATATTGTTTTGGTTTAATTTGACATCTACTGTATGTTTTAGATTAGTTTGATTCTCATTTAAGGTAGCATTTAATAATAGTCTGAGAATTTGAAAGTTTTTCCACCACTCATATGCAGAATAGTTACTAGAGATGCCAATTTATGCCACACAAAAAAGCTATTTATTCCATCGTCTGCTATTTGTCTTTAAAAAAAAAAAAAAAAAAGAATATTTGACTAAGAGCAGAATTCGTCTTTTCCGTTAGTGAAAACGCTATTTTCAAATTTACCTTTGATCAAATTCACAATACTTAAAATACTTTAAAAAATGGATCACTTTTTGTATGGTAATATTATTCTCAGGAATATAAATGTGATGCTTCCTTTTGTGACATTTTCTTTGGGAGTGGAACATTGTGGCATGGCAAATGGAACTTTCTAGGCTTTTTGACTCCTTTATACTCATTTGCTTTCTATTGTTCAAGACTGGAGTTAAAACTAAGCTTGCCTTTTTTTGGTACTTTTTTTCCCTAGGCAAAAATTCTGGGACCTTGAGATGCTAGAAGCATACAGGTTATGGTTAAAAGCATTTTAGTTATAAAAGTTTAAATATTAATAATAACTGGAATTGTTCTCAGTTTTGCAATCCTTAACTCTTGAGAGCAAAGTAAACTGGAATGCAGAGACTGATCTCAGATGATTAATTCAAGGTCACACAGGGAAGCAAGAATGGGAATTGCGTGTTCTTAATACTCTACTCATCTTAATGAGCCTTCTTAACAACTATGATTGATGGATTACGCTTGTTAAACACTTAGTATCTATAGTAAATTATCCCAGCAATTCGAATTTAGAATGAAATACAATAGATTTTAGTCATGGACTCTATTTTTTTTTTTTTTTTTTTTTTTTTTGAAGATGGAGTCTTGCTCTGTTGCCCAGGCTGGAGTGCAGTGGGGTGATCTCAGCTCACTGCAAGCTCCGCCTCCCGGGTTCACGCCATTCTCCTGCCTCAGCCTCCCGAGTAGCTGGGACTACAGGCGCCCACCACCTCGCCCGGCTAGTTTTTTGTATTTTAGTAGAGACGGGGTTTCACCGTGTTAGCCAGGATGGTCTCGATCTCCTGACCTCGTGATCCGCCCATCTCGGCCTCCCAAAGTGCTGGGATTACAGGCTTGAGCCACCACGCCCGGCCGGACTCTATTTTTAATAAGATTTTAAGCTGATCAGTAAAGGAAGATGCACAGATACGTTTTTCCATTTAAGAACCATAAACTAAAGATTCATAGAATGCTAGACGCTGTGCTGAAATTGATGATGTGAAGATGGGTGAGACAAGGTTTGACACTTACCTTCAAAGAGAGAAAACTCTAGTTTAAGAGCTAGTCATGTGATAAAAAATTATACTTAAAGAAACAGATAAGAGATGAGAGAAAGTATGTTTAATAAGATGAAAAATTAAAAAAAAACTATCTGTGAAAATAGCATATTGTCCATATTTTATCAAAATGCTATTTTATATAGATGATAAGTTTGCTGATGGCAGGGACTATACCTCACAATGCTTTCTCATCTTCCATAGGATCTATAAAAGCGTCATAGCGTATATAGCTGTCCTTAACATCTGCAATGGATGGCTCCAAATAACGTCAACAATTCCAAACTTGAAAATACTGTACTCTCTAGAGAACACATTTTCCACTAGAAGTTAGTTATAACAATGCCACATATTTTCTAGCCAGTGACTCACTGTCATTCATATGCTGGTCTCCCAGATTTAAAAAAAAAAAAAAATCCACAACACAGAAAAAAGTTCACATTTTATACACCAAATATCTTTCTTCTCATTTATAATAGTCAAAACTTGAATACTATATTATTGAAGGTCCAGATAGCAGATGGTCAGTGAACATTTGGTAAATAAACTGAGGTACTCCACAAAAGGCCACATGTTCAGGAATGATTTCCATAATTAGGAGAAAAGTATAATTGAAAGTATGAAGCACAGAGTGATGTATTTCACTGGATTAGCATTTCTGACTAGTTTAAACATTGTTCTCCAATTTATTTCATCATTAAATTTCCTGAGATACTAGGCACTACATCTAAAAACATTACTGACACCTCCGGCCCTACCCTCTCAGAGTACTAGAGGCCCTGCTATTCTCAGGCCTGGTAAAAACAGATTCATTACCTGAATTCAAACCCAGCTTTGCCATTAGTTAACTCTGTGATCTTGGACATGTAAAACTTAAAACTTCCTGAAATTCATCTTCTCATCTGAAAAATATAGACAGTAACACAGATCTTACAGGCTTGTTTTGAAGATTCTATGAGGTAACACGAAAAGAAAGCAACAGACTGTCAGCCCATAATGAGTGGTAATTTTTTTTGCTGGTGCTCAGGCTATAGTGATATCCAGATGAATGTACTCAAGTTAAGAAGTTTAGGTGTGTTATCCAGTTTAAACTGTATTTCACTGTTTTCCTTTGACACAAAGTAGGTACTCAATAAATTGTTTTGAATGAACAAATGAATAAATGAGTGTGGACAACTAAAGAAAAATCTTCAGATTACACCTGTAATCCTAGTAATTTAGGAGGCTGAAGTGGATCACTTGAGGCCAGGAGTTAGAGACAAGCCTGGCCAACACAGAGAAACCCAGCCCCTATGGAAACATACAAAAATTACCTGGGCATGGTGGCACAGGCGCATCATCCCAGCTACTCGGAGGCTGAGGCAGGAGAAACGCTTGAACCCAGGAAGTGGAGGTTGCAGTGAGCCGAGATCGTGCCACTGCACTCCAGATTGAGTGACAGAGGAAGACTCTGTCTCTAAAAAAAAAAAGAAAGGAAAAAAAGAAAAATCTTCAACAAAGTGACTTTTGTGTTCAGTATTAATCATCAAGTTATTTTCCTTCAAAGTACAAAAATAACAAATAGTATTGTATAGAACCTCACAAAGTTTGGAGATAAATTGGATATGTGTTACCCTTCAAAATGCAACCATCAAATTCTGAAATTTGGGTGATTTTGTATCCAATCAAATTGTGATCGAGTGAAGGGCAGTATTCTCCGCTAGAAAAGCTCATCCTGTTTAATATGACACTAAAAATAGTCTCATCGCTTTGACTTTTGTTTGGAGCATCCAGTTATATACTTAATCTTCACTACCTTACAAAAACCAGTAAGAAAAATCAGGATTTTTTTTTTTCTAAGTACTTAACAGAGGGCAGTAAGGTGCTAGTCATCTTATAAGATTACTTTGTTAGATTACATGGTCTAAAGCTAACATCAATCCTACAAACTTTGGGGATAAGAATCACAATTCCAAATCGACACATAGAGGGAAAAGATTCAGAGAAGTCAATCTGTGCTACTTTAGGAGGCAGAACTGAGAATCAATTTCATTTGTCCACTTCCATAGCCCATATAGTTAGCAACACACTCCACTCTATAATCAAGACAAACAAGCTGGTGGATTTCTGGCTTCCAGAAATATTTGCTTTAGAAGGCAATCCTCTCTGTGATAGTACTGCAAGTATGGCGGCTCATTATAACTGCACAAAGTTCTTGCTATGAACTTTACAACTTAGTGCTCTCACTTATCCATGATGGGGTGTTTGTTTAACTAGTTTTGTTAAAACTGAAAGGCCAAGGGTTATAATTTAATGCTGTCTATTTCTAAGACAACTGTGAGAAGAAAAAGAAAATCTGTTTCAAATACAAATCTAAATGAATAAGGATAGACTAAATTTAATAAATTTACTATCCCATCTTGGATGAGGTCATTCCCAGAGAAATTGTTGAAAAAGAAGTCATTTAACACTTAACTTCAGATGATATGCTAATTATTTTTTCCTGTTTTAGAGCATACTTAGGGAAGGGGAAAAGTTTATAAATCCTCAGGTGACCAAATAGAGGTTAGTGTTTTCAAATATTAACAGCAAGTAGAAAAATATGACATCACCGTGTGGCACAGTTGATGTGCAAACTTCAGCATCACACTTAAAAAGCGCAGAACTAAAGTATCAGTTTGCATGCCCCCAAACTAAGTAGTCATGTGTCTTATCTCAAAACCCAGTTATATGCAGCTTTCCGCTGTACTGACTGGGGAGGACAACAAAGCTGAAGGAATTTCCTGAATAAGAAAGAACAAATGGCAACTGTGTTATGATACCAAAAGTGAAAAATAATTATCTTAATAGGAGCTTTGATATTGTGGAAGATGAAAAAGTATCAGGCTTGCTTTGAGCATGTTTGTGAAATTTTATTTGAATTAGTAATTTCCTGGCATTCTGCTAACATAGGTGGCATTTGCATATAGAACATTTTAAATGTCAATACAGTGCTTCACAGAAGGCATTAAACATAGAGTGCCCTCAACACGTAATTTTTAAATAAATAAAAGGATAAAAACACTAATACAGTGAACTTTTCTTATTTTCTACTAAAATTACATTTCAGACTATGTTATATGGTTCGGACAAGCTTTTTTTTTTTTTTTTTTTTTTTTTTTTTTTTTTTTTTTTTTTTTTTTTTACCACGGGACATGTTTTGAATGTTTTGCTCTCTTTTGTGGTAGAAAAGGCCCATTTTGTTTTGTTTTGTTTTGTTTCTGCAGTTTGCACATGTTGAACATCTGGATGTTATAGCATCAAAGTCAGTTGACACAGCAAGCCAATAGACACTATTTTTGCTCATAACCAAATGAGATGCATGATTGCCTTTTATCAAGCTTCTTCTTAACTCAGTGAGTAGAATCAGTCTCTGATCAATAAATAACAAATCATCTGTTTCATAAATCAGACCTGTCAAAGCAAAGCAGCTCCTCGTGCTGGGTATACTCTTCTGTGTTAGTGCAGGCCTGGTAGCATCTGGTTAATAAAAAGAACTTCTTATACTTTTGACAGTTGTTTGGATATTCCATTTCAGTGCTGTTCAAGTTTACTAGCTATGTAGACTTACTATCTTTCCTCCCCTTTCTTCCTCTATACCTCTGAGCTGAGACTCTCATCTCATGTGAAGGGAAAAAAACTGAAGTGGAGAAGAAGGAAAGAGCACAAATGGGTTTTCAGTTGCCAGTTTGATTTTCTTTAACTGAAACCTTTGCCAAGATCACTGTATTTCTTCTAGCTACATACAGTTTCCTACTATTGAAATTACTGACATGAATCAAGTGGTAATAACTTGTAAATCCATCTTATAATTTTTTATTTCACTTTATTTCTCTGCAAATAATAATGACAGCTAACATTTATGAGTACCCTTCTTGCCAATCACAATCGGCTTTCAAAACTAAATTCATTTTTTAAAATTCTCATTAAAAATCTTTTGAAATAGGCCAGGCACGGTGGCTCACGCCTGTAATCCCAGCACTTCAGGAGGCCGAGGCAGGCGGATCACGAGGTCAGGAGATCGAGACCATCCTGGCTAATATGGTGAAACCCCGTCTCTACTAAAAATACAAAAAATTAGCCAGGCGTGGTGGTGGGTGCCTGTAGTCCCAGTTACTTGGGAAGCAGAAGAATGGCGTGAACCCGAGAGGTGCACTCCAGCCTGGGCAATAGAGCGAGACTCCACTTAAAAGATGAGAAACAGAGATTTACTTACTTGCTCAAGTTCATGTATGTAGCATTAGAATCCAGAAACTCAAATTCCAGAACTAACACTCTAAATTATTGTTTTTGCATATCCACTCTTTGTATCTACTGAGAAAAGTCTCCCCTCCCATCCTTTCCAATGCAAACCTACTCCTTCCTCCAATGCCCAGGCTATTTCTTTAAGGCATAATTCCATGCATTCTAGATTCATCCAACTTCCTTAGGTCTCTAAGGATGTGATTTATGCCCAACTACATCTTATTTGTTCTTGAATTGTTCCCTAGTTTATTCATGCATGAATCCCAACATACATTGTATATTCTTTTTGGGCAAGAACCACATTTAACTTCCTCAGTAGCCCTGCAGCACCTGGAAGAAAGCAATTCATTAAATTTATGATTAAAGCAAATTTATGTGACATTTGTATTTCCTATTGTTGCTATGAAAGGCCTTGAATGTTATAAGTAGTTTGGCTTTAGAGTACGTTATTTCTAGAATACTTAGCGTTTTTTACTCTATATGCTAGGCTTTTCAAGCATTTCTGGACTAGAGTTATATTAATGAGTTACTAAATAAAATTATTTTAACAATATTAATTCAGTGGTTGAGAATGGAAGTTAATGAAGCACTCTACCCACATCGCTAAATTTCTATTATGATGAGTGTTTGATATTATTCATCATGACTGAAGATTAGCTAAGCTTTTCCCTCTTTTCCCCTCCTTTCAAGTCATGGCATACATTTTTAAGTCTCATATTCGAATATTTTAGGGATGACAGTTGCGTATCTTGTTTCCCTGCTTTACTTATTCTAGACCACAGTAAGTAGGAGTTTTACTTATTAAAACTCTTACAAATACTCAAAAAGGAAAGAAAATCATTTCTTTTTTCTCCAGGGTGTCTGTCTTTTGTTTTTCTTCTCTCTACTACATCTCTATTCATTTCTCATTTCCATTTCATCCTTCATTTCATTTTTATCTAAAATCCTTTCTTACAACACTTCCTTGCCAGATTTGAATATAAGTAGTGGATTTCCTATTAGCTGTGTATATATACACATATACATATATATGTATATGTGTGTGCATGTGTGTGTGTAGATAGATAGATAGATAGATAGATAGATAGATAGATAGATAGATAGATAGAGATAGATAATAGCAGTTAAGATCATGGACTTGAATCAGACTGCCTATTTAGCTGTGTAAATTTGGGTAAGTTATTTAGCCTTATTTTGCTCAGTTTTCTTCCTAAAGTAAGGATTATAATACCCACCTAATAGGATTGTAATGAGAATTAAGCAAGCTAATATTTTTAAAGCATTTACACCAGAACCTGACACATTGTATGTGCTATAGAAGTGTTTGCTAAATGAATAAGTAATGTTAACTTTGTATTGAGAATTTATTCAAAGCTTTCTGTGCACTTATAATCTAAGCTTCATAATACCAGTACAAAATTACAATATTGCTTTATATTTATTTCACAGTAAGTGACAAAGCATAAATCGAAAAGAGACTTAGAAAATTTCCGATTTTCTCACTGTTTTCCTCTACTCTAGTACTCTTACCGCACAATTAAAACACTATGTTTTTGAGGATATGAGGCAAATCATCTTTTCTTCATAGTTTTATCCATTCTTTTATATCAAAACAAGCAATTAAGTTTGGTAAGTCTGTGTTTATGTATCTTACTGTGTTTGTTGTGTATGAATCTGGATTCACCCAATGTCTTATTTGAGTACAGAGCTCAGAAGGGCTTTCGGGTCCAATACTGTGTATTGTATGAACTCTGAGAGGCAGCTAATTATACCTGGCATATGCTTCTTTGCTTTTTAGCTTTCTGGTTTTGGCATTATTGGGATTCTCTATTCTTTTTCTCTTGATTGTAATCCGTCTTTGGAGAACAACACAGCACAACTATTTCCTACTACTTTATTGTATTATTTGAACTTAATTTACTTCTGATTAAATCTGGCTTCTGCCTCATCCACTCCATTCATTGACTTCCCAAATAATAAGTCACCTTAAGCAACATTATATTCACTGTGCTTAGATAATCAAAATCAATAGTTACCCTTCCTAAATCATAGGAGGTTTCAGGTTTTTTTTTTTTTAATTTGGAAAACTTCAGAGTTAAAGTTGATCCCAAATGGCATTCACAGGGCAGTTTCACACAAATAACTCATGGCAGGTGCATAAATATGGGCTCTCTTCATCCAGCTCAGTGTGCCAGGGCCCATTTTTCTTATCACTTGTAGTAATGCTTTTCGACTGAGCCAATTTGTTTAGCATGTCTTCATTCAGCGAGACTGAAATTTCTTCACCCTCCAATTGTCTGGGTCAATGTCCTTCAAAATAGAATCCTTGGCTTTTAAAAATTCATCTCGGCCGGGCCGGGCGCGGTGGCTCAAGCCTGTAATCCCAGCACTTTGGGAGGCCGAGACGGGCGGATCACGAGGTCAGGAGATCGAGACCATCCTGGCTAACACGGTGAAACCCCGTCTCTACTAAAAAATACAAAAAACTAGCCGGGCGAGGTGGCGGGCGCCTGTAGTCCCAGCTACTTGGGAGGCTGAGGCAGGAGAATGGCCTAAACCCGGGAGGCGGAGCTTGCAGTGAGCTGAGATCCGGCCACTGCACTCCAGCCTGGGAGACAGAGCCAGACTCCGTCTCAAAAAAAAAAAAAAAAAAAAAAAAAAAAAATTCCTCTCATAGGTATTACACATTTGTATCTACATTGAAAATTTTTAAAACACGTAATGAACCCTAGTAAACTATAAAAGGGACATATTGTTATCATATTCCAGTTGTTTCAGGATGGTACATTTAATGATTAGAAAGCCAGATTGGGAGCACTAAAAAAAAGTGTGAAAGTCTAGAATCTAATATAGATGCGAGAGTTGGAATCTTATTTGAAAAAGGAATATAATCAAATTGAGTAATTTGTTATTAGAACTAGAGGTCAAAGAAGGACAGTACAAAAATTTTTAAATTTTTCATCACTTTAAGCTTTTTTGGGAGGTAGTTGATTACAAACCTTGTAACTTCCTTTTCTGGTGTTTTAAAATTCATTTTTTATCCATATTTCTGCTTTTACTCCTCACCACAAAGTCTCTAAGTTCACCTGATTTCTATTTTCATTATAGAAAATGTCAAAATATCAAAACTTAAAGAATAATTTAATAAATGCTGGTATACCAACAACAAGCTTTATAAAATTATAATGTTTACCATATTTTCTTCAGATTTTTTTCTTCTTTCTTTTTTTGAGACAGAGTCTCACTCTTGTCACGCAGGTTGGAGTGCAGTGGTGCGATCTTGGCTCACTGCAACGTCTGCCTCCCGGGTTCAAGTGATTCTCCTGCCTCAACCTCCTGAGTAGCTGGGATCACAGGCATGTGCTATCACGCCTGGCTAATTTTTGTATTTTTAGTGGAAATGGGGTTTCACCATGTTGGCCAGGCTGGTCTGGAACTCCTGACCTCAGGTGATCCACCCGCCTCAGCCCCCCAGAGTGCTGGGATTACAGGCATTAGCCACCGCGGCCAGCCTTTCCAGATCTTTATAAGAGATAAAACATTACAGATATATTTGGAATCTATTATTTGTCTCTCCACAGTCCATTTCCCTTTCTTCCTTCCTCTAACATTCTCATCACTCTGAATTTGTTGAACACCATTCCCGTGTGTATGTCTGGACTTTTACCATACATTTGTGTAGCCATCATAGGGTATATTATTGATTTGCATGTGCTCAAGTTTAGATAAATTGTATCATAATTACATAAATGTGTTATTTCACAAATTGATTTTTATTATTCAACATTTTATTTGTGAAACATCCATTTGGATATGTGTAGCTCTAATTTTTCATTTTAATAGCTTTCTGATATTCAATTACATGCATTTACCACAGTTTACATATTCATTTTCCTGTTGTGAGATAATTCATTACAATTTTGACCTTTGTATACAATGTTGTAAAAAAAATGTTCTTGATTGTGTTTCCCTGTAGAAATACAACAGTAAAGTTTTTCTAGGAGTGGGGTTATTGGGTTGAAGCGTATACTTTTGTTCTCTGGCAGATTGTCAAATTCCTCACTAATACATCTCTGTCCATTTATATGTTTATTTTCTGGCTATGTAAGTTTGTGTTTCTTAATATCCACACCATCTTATCTTTGTTATTTTCCAAGCTGATGAATATAATATTGTCTTTTCTAAATTTGCATTATTCTAATTACAAGAGAAGTTGACCGTATCTGTGAAATGCCCTTCCTTTCATCCTTTGCTCATTTTTTGATTGGATTTGTCTTTTGCTTTTGACTTGGAGAATTACTTTATATATTCTGGATATTATCCCTTGGTTGATTATATAGTTTGCAAATGTCTTCTCCCAGGCTATGTCTTTGTTTCTGGTGCATTAATAAATACAACATTTCCTCTTGTATTCATATATATCAATCTTTTCCTTTATAGCTTGTGAATGTGTCAAATATATCCTCCCTTTTTGGCTTGTGGTTTCTGAGTCCTGTTGCAAAATCCTTCCCCATTACCAGTTTTTAAAATACTCTCCTAAGTTATTCTAAAAGTCTAAAATTTTGCTTTTTGTATTTACAAAGAAAATTTATTTTTCTTGTATGGTATGTAGTACAGAAAATCAAATTGGACTATTTACTGTTCTACTAATAATTCCCATGTTTAGCAGTCTCCAAAATCTTCAAATCCTAAGTCCCTCACCCCTTGGAATGGTTTTGCCTTCCTTATCTGCCTATCAAAATTTATCTATCTTACAAAATCCTATGAAATACTACTCCCTTAAGGAAAATATTGCATTCTCGGAGAATTACCCCATAATGCCCTTCCATTAGCCCTTTATTTGTATTTTACTTCAGTTTCTGATTCATTTTTATGTAGTGTTGATTATTGGGTATATTTTTAATCTTTGCTAATAGGGGAAAGAACTCAGCTCACATAGGGACCGCTTGTTCAGAGCAACTACACCGTGTGTACAGTGTGTGTTTGTGTGTGTGTGCGCGCACGTGCGCGTTTAACAGCTTTATTGAGATAATTCATGTAACGTAAAATTAATGTAATGGGTTTTTTAAGAATATATCCAGAGCTGTGCAATCATTGTGAAATCTAACTTTAGAACATTTACCACCCAAAAAAAGAAACTCTATACCTATTGGCAGTCATTCCCCATCTTCCCAATCCCTAGGCCCCAGGTCACTACAAATCCACTTTCTGATATAGGAGGGTATTGTTTAATTTTCACCCACTTTGTAAATTTCCCAGATTTCCTTAGAATAGTGATTTCTAGTTTAATTCCACTGTGTTCAATGGATATACTCTACAAGACTTCAGTTCTTTTAAATTTATTGAGGCTTGTTTTATGGTCAAATGTATGTTCATTCCTGGAAAATATTTAATGAGCATTTAGAAGAATGTATATTCCGCTTTTGCTGGGTGGATTATTCTGTAGATGTCTGTTAGATGACCTTGTGTATAATATCTGTGTTGATTTTCTGTCTTAGTTGTATTATTCATTATTGAAAATGGGACATTTAATTCTTCAACAATTACTGTTAATTTTTGTATTTTTCTCTTCTATCTAGCCAGTTATTTGCTTCAAATATTTTGGGGCTCTGTTGAGATGTATATGATAAATTAATCGTTTTGTTATTATAAATGTCCCTTTTTGTCATTATTAAATATTTTCATATATCTTGTTTTTTATTTGTTTAGCCATTCCAGCTCTCTTTGGTTAGTGTTTGCGTGATATATATTTTTGCATTTTTTATTTTCAACTTTTTAATTTTTTAATCTAAAGTATGTTTATTGTACATAGTAACTGTCAGATCATGTATTTTGTTCAGTCTGCCAGTGTTATTTTAATTGTAGTGTTTAATACATTTAAATGTAATATAGTTACTGATAAGTTTAGATTCACATCTATTATTTTGCTATTTGATTTCAACATTTGATATATCTCTATCTAATTCTCTATTACTTCTTTATTTTGTGTTCAATAGATGTTTTCTATTATGCCATTTAAATTACTTTATTTTTTTAATATATGTTTTTATTTATTGTTGTAGTCATTGCCTGGGGATTAAATTAGCATCTTAAAGTAAACTACTAGTACTAATGTATTTTCAACAGTATACAGAAACTCTGATCCCCTCTCCTTCCTTTCTGCTATTATTGCCATATAGATTGCATCTTTACACATTAGGAGACCATCAACATAGTTTTATAATATTACTTGTATTATACTTGCATTTTAAATTAGGAGAAGAAAATAATTGCAAACAAAATGTATTTATTACTATTTTCACATTTACCAATGTAGTTAACTTTATGATGTTCCTTATTTTGTGTGTGGATTTAAGTTACAATTTAGCCTAAAAGTTTCTTTTAGAATTTCTCATAAAACAGTTCTAGTTAGGACAAATTATCTGTATTTCTCATTTTAAAGAGTTGTTGCTGGATGCAGAATTCTAGGTTACGAGTTTTTTTTTTTTTTTTTTAATGTTTAGAATATTGAATGTGCCATTCTCTTGACTTATGACCTTTATATTTTCTGATGAGAAGTCAGCTATTAATCTTATTGAAGATCCTTTTAATGCAGTATGTCATTTTTTTTTTTTTCCTTTCTGCTTTCAACCTTTTCCATCTTTGGCACTGACAGTTTGACTATGATGTACCAAGGTGTGGATGTCCCTGAGTTTATCCTATTTGGAGTTTATTGAGCTTCTTAGAAATGTAGAATAATTTTTAAAAATCAAATTTGTAAAGCTGAACACCAATGAATTTAAAAATATATATATATTTATTATACTTTTTCACTCCAGGACTTCTGTTTGTTTCTTCTTTTATAATTTCTGTCCCTTTATTGTTATACTATTTGGTAAGACATCGCTGACATAATTTCTTTTAATTCTTTAGACACAGTTTCTTTTAGTTCTTTGGTCATATTTATAATAGCTCTTGTGAAGTCTTTATGTGGTAAGTTGAACATATAAACCTATTCTGAGATACCATCTATGTATTTCTTTTTTTTTTTTTTCTCATTGTATGGGCCTTACATTCTTATTTCTTAATGAGTTTTAATTTTTTGCTTAAAAACTGTACATTTTAAATATTTGAGATAATAATCATAATCCTCCCCACCAACCAGGGTTTGATGCTGTGGCTGTTTTGTTGTTGTTATTGCTGCTATTTTTTAGTTACTGACATTCTTGGACTAATTCTATATAGTTTGGGTTCCCTGTAGTGTGCATTCACTGAAGTCTCTACTGAGTCATCTTAGCGATCAAGTAATAACTGTTCAGATTTTCTTAGTTGCCTTAAACCAATAGTCTTTCACCTTTTGTTGAGGGATTCTGTTTGTTGAGCCCTGTCATCTTTGCTCAAGGATTTTACAACTTCATTATTCTTTACTTCTTGCTTGGGAAGGGCCTCAGAATCAGCCAATGGTGACAGATGGAGACTCTCTCCTTTCCTGAGCAACCATCCAGACCTGCATCTCTGCATAGACTTCTGGAACTCCAGGCATGTATCAGAACTTTGCAAAGCCCCTATGGACATCTTGTTCCCCAGATCTTTTAAAATTTTTAGTCAAGCTCTTATTTGTCTGAACTGATAACTGCAGCCTTAGGCAGCTACAATGTTAAATATTTTTTCCTGAATATTTTCCACAAAGACTCTGGACATAGATCTTTTCCTATAGAGGTAGTTCCCAGACAGATCAAATAATGAGAAACTGCCATGAATGGGGCTTTTCCAGGGAACTGCTAGACAAGTCAAATAGTGACAATTCTCTATAGATGAACCTTTTATTGAGGTCCAAACCTGGTTTACTCGCTCTGATAATTGTACAGCTTCTGGTTTTCACGGATACTATGATTGCAAGGCTGATAGTTTTCAAGAGTTCTGTAGAAGGAGGAAGAGGAAGAAGGGAATATATAAAGTTAAAATGTTACAAATTCTATTGTTCTGACTAAGAATTAGCAGTTTTCTTGAATAAACATTTCTTAGATATTTTCAAGACTTTGGTTATTTTCTAGAATTTGAAAAGTTATTTTGACAACGTTTTGTCAATGATTCTGTTACTTTTTTGGAGGGATGGGTTTGTGGAAGACCTCACTCCACCATTCCAGAAGTCCTGTTTTCCCATCTTGGAGTTTTAACAGCACTAAAGATTTTGTTTAACTCTACCGTCTATATTTGGAATGAGCTACATTTAAAAGTCTCTTGTTCAGAGACTAATAATGCAAAGAAGTATAAAAGCATAGTAATAGCTTTTAGCAAAGTTAAGTTTCTATGGGTATAAATATGACCTAAATATAAATAGTTAAATATGAAAATAAGACAACATATGCCAAGTACACACACACACACACACACACACACACACACACACACATCTTGTAAATTTAAACTGGACTAACATGAATATTAGAGTTCAGGTTATACCAGCTCTTTAGAGTAAAAACCCAATTAAGGTCAAAGATAAATTTAGAAGAAAATAAAGGTCACAGAACACCTGAGGGAAGTTATCCCTTACTTAGGACTGGGATACCATAGCACTACAGTGTTAACGTAAATATGGCCATGTGTGGAACTTGTAACTATGGGTACTAGGGCTCAGAAATTAATACTCCAAAATGAAAGCTTCAGAAGCAAAGTCTCTGACATTCTCTTGCCCTCCTGGCTCTTGCCCCTCATTCTCCCTTGAAGCAAGCTGTAGAAACTAGAATTCCTCTTTCCCAAGGCAAGTCATGGAAACCAGAACCCCTTTTCCCCAAAGCCAACCATAAAGCCTAAAATTATTACTCTGACTTTCCCTCACCTTTCTTTGTAACAGCTGGCCATAAATAAATCAGGACTCCTTCTAGAGGGGTCCTGTCCCATACACAGGAGGGAAGAATGTTATACAGAGAAGCCAGGAAGAATCTGAACAGACAGGCCTTGCTGGGTTCCCCACTCTATTTCCATTAGTTCATACTCTTTGTCCAATCACATTTCTACAACAACTGTCCCTGCTTTATAGAACCTAAACATAAAAATTGATAGTTTCCCCTGTATCTTTAGAGTCTCTATTCTGAAGTCTCCTCTGTCCTGTAAAACTGTGATCAAATAAATTTGTTATGCTTTTCTCTTGCTAACCTGTCTTTTGTTGTAGCCATAGCCTTAATGACAGGGACAAAAGGAATTACCCTCTTTCTGCCCCTATACGGACATTCTGAATTATTCCTGAGTTTATATAATAAGTTATACAATTTCACCTTACATAGTTCCCTATTTCCATTTTGTAATATAACAGTCACTGGGCAACTCACAGAACATCAGGAAGTAAAGAAGCAATTTTTAATAGAAATCTCAAAGGAATTTTGTTTCAGGATACAAGATGTGGTTTTAACAAGTAGGCTAGAATTCTGTTTCAATACTATTATTCTTAGATATAACATTGGAATATTCTGCTCTAAGAAGTAATCAAGTCGGGCTCGGTGGCTCACGCCTGTAATCCCAGCACTTTGGGATGCCAAGGCGGGCGGATCACTAGGTCAGGAGATCGAGACCACGGTGAAACCCCGTCTCTACTAAAATACAAAAAATTAGCTGGGCGCGGTGGCGGGCGCCTGTAGTCCCAGCTACTCAGGAAGCTGAGGCAGGAGAATGGCGTGAACCCGGGAACCCGGGAGGCGGAGCTTGCAGCGAGCCAGAGATCGCGCCGCTGCACTCCAGCCTGGAGGACAGAGCGAGACTCCATCTCAAAAAAAAAAAAAAAAAAAAAAAAAAGAAGTAATCAAGGCACTACTATTAGTCATTTTAAAATAATTTGAACAACATTTCTGCTAATATTGTTCTTGTTACAGACTAATGTGCTATATTCCTGGCGTCACCAGTACCTTGTTTATTACAAACTTCTCTTCCATCCAACACTGATTTTTTAAGCAATTATTTTCTAAATATAATGCTATATTTTAGCTTTCTTGGCAAATTGGCAGATAAAACTTGTCTAAATTCATATTTTCAAATAATTAAAGGCCTAATATAGATTCAAAATTTTGTTTCAAATGGTCCCTTACTTAAATGATGCTAACAAATGACTGGTCTTTATCGTATGTGGGTAACTTAAACACAAGTTTGCTAAGTTTAGGCACGTATTGATTATTTGGTTTTGAATTATTTTCTTTATATCACAAATCATTTGTGATCTTGAAAACATCTGGCAGTAGTTTTTAATTTTCATAGCTTTTAAGAGCTAATCATGTCAATGAAGTGACATGAATTTTATATAATTATAGAATTCACTTATTCAAAATTATAGAATTTTATAATTCAAGAGTTTGTAGAGATCACATAATCTAATTTACTCATTGCTTCTATGAGATACTGTTGCCTGGAGAGCTTAAGAGATTTGCCCCAGGGTACACAGTACATACAATTTCCAGGCTGAAACCAATTCTTCTCGCTCAACTGCATCCTAATAATATACTTGTTTTTCAGAGTAATAATATTTATTTATTATTATTGAAATTGAATAAAGCTGAAAGTTAAAGCATTTAAATAATAGTGGTTTAGTTCCTTAAAGAGGTCTGGAATTATATTTGAAATAGTGGAAAGCTCTTAGTAAAATTGTAATCAAATAAGTTTTTTAATTATTAGGAACAAAGTGAGTTTCATACTCATTAGATTGTATGACACTGTAGAGGATTTAAAAGATTAAAATGCTGTCTAGACAACTTTGACTTTTACTATGTGGTAGGCAGGATAATGAATGCCCAACGATATTGACATGTTAATCCCCAGGCCCTATGTATATGTCTCCTTACATAGCAAAAGAGAATTTGCAGATATGATTAAAATTAAGAAGCTTGGGATAGGGAGATTATTCTAGATTATCCAGGTGGTGGGCTCAATCCTTAAATGTGAGAAGCTTTTCTGGCAGAGAACTTGAGATATGGTGTGGCAAGGGAAGAACTTGACTTGGTGTTGTTGGTTTTGAAGATGGAAGAAGAGGCCACAAACCAAGGAATGTTGGTGCCTTCTAGAAGCCACTGAAGGTAAGGTTAAGGATTCTCCCAGAGAGCCTCCAGAGAGAAATTCAGTTCTGTTGATACCTATATCTTAGTGCATTAAGACCTGTGTTGAATTTCTGCCCTAACCAACTGTAAGAGAACACATTTCTGCTGTTTTAGCCATTAGTTTGTGATGATTTTTTACAGTAGCAATAAAAAACTAATATATACCACAAATCCTCGTTCTATCAACATTGCAGGTACACTGACTGATTGCATTACATTTATTCCAGATTTAATTCTATTTATCAAATAGGAAATATTTTATTTGAAACTTAATTTCAGAATAATGCAGGAAGAAAAAGCAGTGTGGTTACTGTTGGGACAGCTGTAATTTACAAATCTGTTATATGAAACCAAGACAAAAAAAAAAATAATGTGTACAGTTTGAGGTCACAATAGAACTAATCAAGTAATCAAGAAGGCTTAGACAACATGAAGAAATGTAAACTTTCACCTTTTTACTCTATTTCAGGCTTTTATAGAAAGTTCCAGTAAGCTAGGACTAAAACAGTGAAAGCTTGGAGAAATAATTCTTGGCTTGCAGTGAGGACTGTGACATGCCCTTGACCACATTCTCGGTAGACAGTTAAAGTCAAGAGATGTGCACATGTCTTGCTCTGAACTCCTGATTCAGAGTGTTTTACAGGTGAGTGGGGTCACAGCAACATTCTCAACCTTTAAGAGGTGACATTTTGAAATGTTTGAGTATAAGGGTCATTTTGCTTAAAGGGCTAATTTGTGCATTTGAAATTAAAATGCTCATATTTTAATGAAAATTTGTATTTCTTTCCATAAGGATGTACAGAGTGAAGTTATGAAAGATGTGGATGTTCCAAAATTTTCTAACTTGAGGTTTCTCTCTCTCTTCTTGTTTAACAAGAGGAATGAACACAACTATATTGACTCATGCCCTAAGTGGATAGCTGTGTGGCACTTTATGCCAAGCTATTGTCCTGCTTCAGTCTCTTTTGATCTATTTTTTCATCACTCTTGTAACCTTTATGAACAGTTGAATGATGTGTGGAAATTGAGTTCATCCCCAAATCAATGACATTGAGTATGCTATGTGATCTCTCAAATACTATAGAAAAAGGGGAAAATCTCAGAGTTTCATTACTACCAGCTGTATATGTTCTATTTAGTAATATTCAGATTGAATTCCATTTTTACTGCAAATGTGAATGCAGCTAAAAAGTTATGATTTAGCCTATCAACCTACCAATTATTGCAGAAATGGGACAGATTGCACTGCTTTTTTTCTAATATCTACAATAATACTTTACACATTCAGGTCATTTTTCATCAAGAGATCTCAGAGCTTTTAATAAATATTTATTTCCATATTGCACTCCCTGTCCAGTGACTTTAAAATTTGTAAACAACTGATGAAATTGAGGCATTATTTTAATATTAAGATTCCATAGTGAGTTGGTGGAGTGGGCTAAAATATAAAATGGCTCAATACTTTCATCTAAAGTTAGTCACAAATTCAATATTAAGTTATGGAGATACTTTGTTACAAAGAAATGTGGTTTTAATTTTAAAAAATTTTGTGGGTACATAGTAGATGTATATATTTATGAAATACATGAAATGTTTTGATACAGACATGCAATGTGAAATGAGCACATCATGGAGAATACACTATCAAATAGTAGGTCTTACTCATTTTTTCTATTTTCTTGGTAATCATTATATCCCCACCTCCCTCCCAACCCCCACTACCCCTCCCAGCTTTTGGTAACCATCCTACTCTCTATGTCCATGAGTTCAACTGTTTTGATTTTTAGATACCACAAATAAGTGTCTATTGAAATATTTTGCTCATTTTAAAATCAGATTATTAGATTTTTCCCCATTGAGTTGTTTGAGCTCCTTATATATTCTGGTTATTAAACCCTTGTCAAAGGGTAGTTTGCAAAAATTTCCTCCCATTCTGTGGGTTGTCTCTTCACTTTGTTGACTGTATCCTTTGCTGTGCAGAAACTTTTTATCTTGATGTGATCCCATTTGTCCATGTTTGCTTTGGTTGCTTGTGCTTATGAGGTATTGCTCAAGAAATCTTTGCCCAGACCAATGTCCTGGAGATTTTCCTCAATGTTTTCTTGTAGCAGTTTCATGGTTTGAGATCTTAGATTTAAGTCTTTATTCCATTTTTATTTGAATTTTGTATGTGGCAAGATAGAGGAGTCTAGTTTCATTCTTTTGCATATGGATATGCAGTTTGCCCAGGACCTTTTATTGAAGAGACTTTGTATTCTCCAGTGTATGGTCTTGTCACCTTTGTCAAAAATGAGTTCACCGTAGGTGTGTGGATTTGTTTCTGGGTTCTCTATTCTGTTTCATTTGTCTATGGGTCTGCTTTTATGCCTGTACCATGCTGCTTTGTTTACCGTAGTTCTGTAGTGCAATTTGAAGTCAGTTAATGTGATTCCTCCAGTTGTATTCTTTTTCTTAGGATAGCTATGGCTATATTGGGTCTTGCGTGGTTCCATGTGAATTTTAGGATTGGTTTTTCTATTTCTGTGAAGAATATAATTGGTATTCTGACAGGGAGATAAATGAGTTTTAAATATTTGGTTGCTTATTTTTAAATTGTTTTTCTCTTTTATATCTCTGCATAGTAGAAAGATTGAGTGGGCACTAGAATAACGTTGACCTATCCAAGTCAATTGGGCAAGAGGAAAATGGCTGACATTCTAACATGGGTGAGATGTCAGCCATGAGATGGAGGCTGGCCAGGGTGCTAAGCAATTGGAAAGAGCCCTGTTTTGCATTTTTTAAATTAAAACTATCACTTTCCTTCCTCTCTCTCTGTAGCATTCTTCACATCTTTTATGATCTAAGGTCTAAAATTTGGATTCAAGATAACTCAACCACAGCATGCACGTTCAGTGGCCTTGGTTATGTTCCCTGTATTTAACTTTCTCCCTACAGAGAGATTGACCATTTAGATTTGCTCAATTATGCACACACAAATGCTCAGATATATTTCTGTTTTTGAACTGCTGTTGAATTGATTTGTAGTCACAGAATGAAACTGTAGTTGAGAGTTTTCATAGAGAAAGTTTGAATAAACATGAGCTATTTACTGGATTTCCCCTAAAACTTGTTTAACACCGAAATTCACATTCACATATTTTGGTGTATTTTTGTCTGTTTCTTTTTCTTTTTTTGCTTTGGCTTACTCCAAAGAGGAACCCTATCAATATGTGGAGCAAACGATATTGAGTAAGTAGAAAATCACTGTGGTTTTGTCTGCCTCTTCCAGTTTTGTTTTTATTTATTTGTTTTGTTTTGGTTATAAATACATGCCTCTCTTTACTGCATTAGTTCTGGTTTGGTTTGGAAATGTTGTCATGATGAACAGCCTATCTGAGTTTTAAATAGAAATCATTCAATTATCATATTTGAGAGTTTTTGTTTAATATTGGTCAAAAATAATTCTCGTGTTTTCCCCACCCAAATTTGGTTTCTTAGAGAAATTACACCTTACAGAAAGTTGGTTTAGCATGCATTGATCCCCTGCTTATGCATTTTCATGAAGTCATCTATTTTCTAGGTATTGAAAAATGAATGGAACTCTGTTTTTGTAATCACCTTTTGATGACTAAGAAGATAAATATGGCAAGACAATGAAACAAGCAAAATATTCTCCAAATCTATTTCTTAAAATAAATTGGTAAGCCAGAATCCAGTGTTTCTTTTACTTGCACATATGGAAAATTTCTCTCTTAAAGAGTATGAAGAAGGTATGCTAAGAATACAGAATATTTAATACTTATTAAACCTAGTCAAATCCAAAATCCCTATATGTCACAGAATATTATGGAAGAGGTGCTAGGACATTTTTAAATGATTTAGTCACCAAACATATGGTGTTTTATTGGTCTCCTTACTGCACACAACACAAGTTAATATTTTATAGGGTTCTAGTAAACTAATGGGCAAACTTTCAAGGAATGGCGCAAGTGTGAGTATCCAAATACTTTCATTACCAAAATTGGAAAAGTTACTAAGAATGAAGGGTTTTACAACAACGGAGTCAAAGTAATCCAAATCTCCCGTTAGAAACTGATTTAAAGTGAATTCCAATAAAAATGAGCAAATCAACTTACAATGTTTATGCTTATCATCCTGTGTTAAATTGTGAAACCACACCTTGGGAACTAGAACTACTATATTTATCAGAATCTCTTTCATGATTTATTGTGATGATTTCATCATAAATATGTTTTCACTTATATCAGGTAAAATGCCACTGGACAAAGGTGTGTAGCAGGATTGTTAGCTTTTCATTTCATGTCATAATATGCTTTTAGAAGTGTGGCTCGAAATCCAGAATTCTTTTTCTCTCAAATGCCTTTTAAAATAGGAAATTAAATAAGTGAATCCACAGAAGAGACTTTTTAAGATGCTATTGGTGGTCGCTAAATATGTAAATAATACTTATGGTTTGAAAAGGTGGGTATCATTCACATGATTCTAATCAAAATAAGTCTCAATGCTATAGAAGTCTCAGGTAAAGAAAACTTTTTTTAATCTAAATTATCTATGCAATTATATTATTTCTTGATTTCACTTGAGAACCTTTTGTGACTGAAAACATTATTATTAAAATGGAAAATGGGAACACAGGGTAGTGGTATGATTCCTCTGTGGTCTTCATTGCAAGCCTCTAAGAGTAGAAAACTAATTTTGATATTTTACTTATGAAAGACTTCAAGCTAAAATTTGAAAAATAGTCTTTTACTTTTTTTACTAAGTATTCAATCCTATTAAAGAGACTTTGTATATATATTTATACATATGCTCAGAATTCCCTCCAAATCTTACAAATGTTGTAATGAGGTTTCTTTAATATTTCTGTGTTTGAATATCTGTCAGTGAATGTAAAATGTACTTATGTTTAGAGTGACCTATTCCTACTGTAATACCAAAATAAGTCTTGGCTTTGTCCACAAGAAACACTGCAATATTTTTGTCTTTGTCACTCGCTAGGAAAGGGTTTGTACCTGGTTTGCTTTGGAAAACTTGTATTGAAGAGGAAAGTCTTGGATGCAGGTTTTCCCAGTGTCTCATCATGTTCTTATTGTATTTATGAGTCTCTGAAAGTGGGCTGTGCTCCAGGATAAATGTTTTAGCATCCTGGAAGAAAGTTGGAGCATTCTCAATGTCACCCTCCAATCCTGGAAATGTGATTTTTACAACTTTGTCATTCATAATGAAGTTTACAAGAAATCTTCTGGAGAACATTAAATATATATTACATGCCATGTTATCAGTGATTTATTTGTTTTCAATTTTGTTTTAACCTTTCAATTCGGCCAAAAAGTGTCCACATTTTGTCTGCCTTACATGTTCCTCTTGTGACTGAGAAATAGTCTTTAATTTTGCATCTGTATTTGCTAACACATGCATGCTTTTATCATGATTTCCATTCCACTAAAACTTTAAACATATTGAAGATAGTTCTGTAATTTGTAGGGGAAATGCTTTAGCAGGAGAATAGACATGGATGCATTTTTTTCATATGAGAATTTCTCATGACCTACAAAGTACAGAGCAGTATAGGACAGACTGAGAGAGATGGCACTGCCAATAAGCTAATCACTTTCTACTCTTTCAAACTGATATTTCTTAAATATTTACTCACCACCAATTTAGTACAGTGGCTGAATTCTTTATGAAGGATAAGTAGCAAACGAGGACTAATGGTTAAACCTGCTCCCTTGACCCACACGATTTAACAATGGTCCCACATGTGCACATCCCATTCTTGAAAGCACTAGAAGTGGCTTCTCAAATATTTCTTCCAACCATTGCAATCATTGACAGTTTCTCTGTGAAATAGAATTTTCTCCATCTCAGTATGTTCCCAATGTTACCTTAGCACCAAATTAACATTTTAAACCTCTTATAAATTGGCTCATAGAGACAACTGGCCAAATTTTTGTCTCTTAATTACCCTGTGGCAGTGTAACAAAGTTTGAAGACCACGTGCTTTAGAATCAGATACCTTGATGGAAAGACGAGTTCTACCACATAAGAGCTGATTAATCTTAGAAAATTTCTAAACTTTTGTGGCCTTATATTGACAATTGTGGAAAATCCTCAATAAGTTTTATGGAAACATGACTCATCTTGACAATTAATGACAGAGAAGAAGAAGAGGTCTGGAACACCTTGGGTTTGCACAAAAAATAAAGTATTTCTAGAGTAACAGAAATAAGGGCAAGGTGAATAAACAAGAGTTAGCAGGAAAAAAAAAAGTCAAGCATTAAAATGAATGTCTGATGATAAACCAAATCAAAGAATACTTAGTCTTGGTATAAATGTAATTTTAAAAATTTTACTTTCTCAAGTTAAGAAATGAAGAATAGGGTTCCAAGATGACCGAATAGGAACAGCTGCAGGCTACAGCTCCCAGGCTACAGCTCCCACAGCTCCCTCACTGTGTTGCTCCCTGTGAGCAACACAGAAGATGAGAGATTTCTGCATTTCCAACTGAGGAACACAGCTCCTCGCCAGAAATGGAACAAAGCTGGAGGGAGAACGACTTTGACGAGTTGAGAGAAGAAGGCTTCAGATGATCAAACTTCTCCAAGCTAAAGGAGGAAGTTCAAACCCATTGCAAAGAAGATAAAAACCTTGAAAAAAGATTAGACGAATGGCTAGATACAATAACCAATGTAGAGAAGTCCTGAAATGACCAGATAGAGCTGAAAACTATGGCACGAGAACTACGTGACAAATGCACAAGCTTCAGTAACTGATTCGATCAACTAGAAGAAAGGGTATCAGTGATTGAAGATCAAATGAATGAAATGGAGCTAGAAGAGAAGTTTAGAGAAAAAATAATAAAAAGAAATGAACAAAGCCTCCAAGAAATATGGGACTATGTGAAAAGCCCAAATCTACGTCTGATTGGTGTACCTGAAAGTGATGGGGAGAATGGAACCAAGTTGGAAAACACTCTGCAGGATATTATCCAGGAGAACTTCCCCAATCTAGCAAGGCAGGCCAACATTCAAATTCAGGAAACACAGAGAAGACCACAAAGATACTTCTTGAGAAGAGCAACTCCAAGACTCATAATTGTCAGATTCACCAACTTTGAAATGAAGGAAAAAAATGTTAAGGGCAACCAGAGAGAAACGTCAGGTTACCCATAAAGGGAACCCATCAGACTAATAGCAGATCTCTCGGCAGAAACTCTACAAGCCAGAAGAGAGAGAGGACCAATATTCAACATTCTTAAAGAAAAGAATTTCAAATCCAGAATTTCATATCCAGCCAAACTGACCTTCATAAGTGAAGGAGAAATAAAATCCTTTACAGAT
>NW_016807417.1:485772-496189 GCF_001698545.2 Rhinopithecus bieti | reverse complement strand
AAAAAATGTTCATCATCACTTGCCATCAGAGAAATGCAAATCAAAACCACAATGAGATACCATCTCACACCAGTTAGAATGGTGATCTTTAAAAAGTCAGGAAACAATAGGTGCTGGAGAGGATGCGGAGAAATAGGAACACTTTTACACTCTTGGTGGGACTATAAACTAGTTCAACCATTGTGGAAGACAGTGTGGTGATTCCTCAAGGATCTAGAATTAGAAATACCATTTGACTCAGCCATCCCATTACTGGGTATATACCCAAAGGAGTATAAATCATGCTGCTATAAAGACACATGCACACGTGTGTTTATTGTGGCACTATTCACAATAGCAAAGACTTGGGACCAACCCAAATGTCCATCAATGACAGACTGGATTAAGAAAATGTGGCTCGTATACACTATGGAATACTATGCAGCCATAAAAAAGGATGAGTTCATGTTCTTTGTAGCAACATGGATGCAGCTGGAAACCGTCATTCTCAGCAAACTATCACAAGAACAGAAGACCAAACACCGCATATTCTCACTCATAGGTGAGAATTGAACAGTGAGAACACTTGGACACAGGAAGGGGAACATCACACACCAGGGCCTGTCATGTGGTGGGGGAGTGGGGAGGGATAGCATTAGGAGATATACCTAATGTAAATGACGAGTTAATGGGTGCAGCACACCAACATGGCACACGTATACCTATGTAACAAACCTGCACGTTGTGCACATGTACCCAAGAACTTAAAGTAATTAAAAAAAAGAAATGAAGAAGAGTATACTAAACATTGGAGAAAAGAGGAGAGTATAGCATAATAGAATAAGCAAAAGGAGCTTTTGATTCACCAAGGTCATGAATAAAATAAAACCTGGATTAAAGCTGGTCAAATATTAGGCAAATAAATTTATTGAAAACAGCAATAACATTTACTCCAATGCTGTCATTTTCCCTGAAGAGCTACATAAATTGTTCCAAAGACCATGTTTAAATAAGTCATGGTCATGATAATCAATATTTTCATTAATTTTGTCAAAATAGACCCTGTTATCTTTTTTCCAAGATCCCCAAGTGTTTCTGTTTTTCTACCTTAGTGAAAAAAATTCATATTTAGGCCCATGGAACCCAAGATGCAATTGAATATTGGCCAGGAGCTCAAGAGAGGCTCCTGGGACTCGTGGGCATGCAGCTCATTGTGAATTGACCATGGTATAAGACAATGTCCAAATGCTGCGTCACTGGAAATGTTCATTCTTGCAGGCAGTTTTGGACCACTGGTAAATAAAATCATGGATTATTTGATGAAGAGGGAATGTTGGGAAAAGTTTTCTAAAGGTGACCATTTTTAGACAATGGGCTGAGGAACAGGTCATAAATGAAATGAAAGGAGAAGTTAGAAAGCTGTATTGCAATGTTTCAAGAAAACATTCAACTTAATGAACGGCATTAAATACAATTAAACAGTAAGAGTTTTAAGTATTAAAGTACTGATTATCCTTAATACCACCATAATGAGTTAAACCACTATTAGTATTTTGGGTATAGGTACATTTTTCCTTCAAGAAACAAGTCCTGGGGATCCTTAAGTGGACTAAACTTACATGACCAAGTATAATTCTTGGACAATAACCAAACAAGGAAATCTCAGCAAGTGCTTTGGAGGAACTTGAAAAGTATCAGAAATAGAGCCTCCATGGATTGTTCCTTGGGAGCCTGAGAAGGTCTCCATGAAGCTGAGACACAAATATGAGGAAGCTGTCCATACACAGGGTTAAGAGTCCAGGCAGCAAGACAGCAGTTAGTGTAGAAGCTTTAAGGTTTGTTAAAAACTAGCAATTAAAAAAACCTTGTGTGGCAGGAGTTTGTATAGATACATATTTATCTAATCCATTATTGATAAGATAGACAATTCTGAGTATCAATATTATCACATGGAACGTGGAAAGTTGTGGGGCCTAGGACAAGTAAATTAAATACACAGAGGCTGGGTACAGTGGCTCACACCTGTAATTCCAACACTTTGGGAGGCTGAGGCAGGAGGATTGCTTGAGCCCAGGAGGCTGAAGCTTCAGTGAACCGTATTCATACTACTGCACTCCAGCCTGGGTGACAGAACAAGACCCTGTCTCAAAACAAGACCAAAAAACACATTTAGAGATATAAAATGCATCTTCATGTGATGATTCAATCAAGTAGTGTATGTAAAATGCAGTGATTGGCACTTAGCTTTCAATAAATGTAAGCTATTGCAGCCCCCCAAATTCCTCTTTAGATACAAACCCTACAAACCACTTTTCAAGTTAAGATAGCATTGTAATACGCTAGTAATTTTGCTCTTAATTTCTGCATTTCCTTACTATTGATCAAAGGACAAATGTGCCTGCATATGCACATGTATTTAGGTACACATTAACAGTTTGAAGTTTTAACCTGCACCCTTGATTCTTCAGCCTCCTTACTCTATTCTATTTTCTTTCATGTAGTATTTGTAACTTTCTAACATGCACTATACATTTACTGTGTTACTGTGTCTGTCATTTTCTTTGTCATAGTTATGGTCTAGCTAGATTGTAAGCTTCATAAGGGATGAGATGCATGTTTCAGTCACTGATGCATCCCAAGTACCTAGAACAGGGCCTGACATTTAGTTATGTACAGTATGTATTTGTTGAATGTAAAATAAACAATAGGTGATGAAACTTAAACTCAAAATTATAAAGCAAGCAATCAGTTAGAAAATGGACAAAAAACATGAACAGATATTTCTCTGCACAGAATATATGAATGTCAAATAAGCACATGAAAAGATCTTCAACAAAATTAAATTCGCAATGAGGACAACACACCTATCGCAATGACCAAAATTAAAATATAGTGATAACACTATTCAATTCTTGTTGGAAAGAATGCGGAGGAACTGGATCAGTCATTCACTAGTGATGGAAATTTAAAATGTTAATGCAAGTCTAGAAAGCATCTTGGCAGTATCTAAACTACTAAATATGAAGCTACAATATGACCCAACAATTGCACAACTGGGCAAAAACTTAACTTCACACAAATACCTATACACAAATGTTTATAGAAGCTTACTTCATAATAGCCAAATACAGTAATAACCCAGATCTTCTTCAGCAAACAGAGAACCATAAACAAACAGTGGAATATCACATCATCGAATACTACTCACAATAAGGCTGCATGCACTATTGATACACGCAAGAATTTGGATAAATCTACAGAGAATTATGTTAAATTCTGTAAAAAAGCCAATTCCAAAAAGTTACTTACAGTGTGGTTGCATTTATATGGCAATATTGAAATGACTGAATTATAGCAATAAAAACAGATTAATGGGAGCCATGGGTTAAGGAAGGATTGGAAGTAGGTGTAGCTATAAAAGTGCAAAAGAGGAGTTCTTGTGATGATAGAAATACTCTGTGTTGTAATTGTGTCGATATTAATATCCTAGTTATAATATTGTACTATAGTTGTACAAAATATTACCATTGGTGGAAACTGGGCAAATGGAGCAGGTGATTTCTCTGTATTATTTCTTAAAATTGTATGTGAATCTACAATGATCTCAAAATGAAGTTTAATTTAAGAAATGGATATGGAAAAACTGACATGGAATGCATAATATTTTTAAAAGGTAATGTTTACACAGTACCTTCCATGATACAGATAATATTCTAAGTGCATTATGCTAATTAACTCATTTAGTTCTGAAAACAATCCTATGAGGCAGGCATCTCTTATTTTCTCTCAATTAAAAGATAAACTGAGTATTAAGTAATTTGCCACAGGTCACAGAGCACTATATGATGAAACAAGTTTTGTTCTGTTTAATTTCAAAGTTCAAAAAGAAAAGGGAACATAGCATGAACTCTTCATCTGGTTTTAATAATTATCACTTCATGAACAGTCTTGTTTCATTCAAATCCCTGTACTCTCCCCATTTTCTGGTTTATTTTGAAGCAAATTCCCCATATTAAATATTTTAACTATAAGTATTTTAGAATCCAACTCTATGAGATAAGGGGTCTTTTTAAAAACATAACCTCAAAGCCTTGACCACACCTAAAAAAATAAACAATAATTTCTTAATATTATCTAATATCCTGAACAGATGTTTTAACCCAGGCCATATGACTCCAGAATGTTTCAACCACTAGATTTTCTCTGACGAAAGTACAGATCTAATACCTTATAGTCATCTAGAACTAGGAAGAAAAATGAATGTTGGGTTTTAGAAAACAATACTGTGGCAAAGGATAGCCTTATACAAATACAAGGTTAACATAATTTTATTGATAAGCTGGGGCATAGTGCTGATTTTAAATCCATTTCTGTTCTGATCTTTGTTTTCCTATGTGTTGCATTGATGATTATTTTTCCCTAGTTAGCTTCAGATAGTTTTATTTAATAATTATTTCCCTTTCCAGGTGATCTCTTTGAGGTCTCTTTGTTGTCTGTTTTTTGAGGTGTCAAGCTGCCCCTTAGTTATTGATCTTGAAGCACATCACTCCAATATTTCATTTTTCTCTCAGATTTAGATCACTGCTAGGCCTCCTTATCTTATATCCTTATTAAATTGGTTAATTGTCTGGTGTGCTTGTGCAGGGTAAGAGACTGATATTTTGAAAATTCGTATCTTTTAAATTTTTGGTTTGTACTCACATTTATACATTCAGAAATAGTACCATATTCTGAAATACCAACAATAAAAATACAGAGAAACCCCACATAGGCATGGTGTTTTAAGACATGATCTGTTATTAAGAAAGTCAGAAAAAAAATTTAAGGCGTATTTCATAGCTACAGAAATTGAGCTCAGATAATCAAGGAGAATGATTAGTTTCCTAGGTGACAGAATCCAACAGTGTTGTTTTTTAAAACATATTCTTAAAAATATTAAACTGAAAAT
The DNA here is from genome assembly GCF_001698545.2 of Rhinopithecus bieti. Classification (NCBI taxonomy): domain Eukaryota; kingdom Metazoa; phylum Chordata; class Mammalia; order Primates; family Cercopithecidae; genus Rhinopithecus; species Rhinopithecus bieti. The sequence continues at coordinate 491,262 of NW_016807417.1, read as the reverse complement.
GGTAATGGTGATTGGAAACATTAAAATACAATTCAAAAAAGAATAAAACTGGTACTTAAGATTTAGATATGATTTGTTAGAGCTATACTAAAAAGTCCAGAAACTTCCTAGAGTCTAATAATATAAAATATCTACTTCTATTAAAGCCAACCATTGAACTGCACTTAGAGTGTACTTTCTAGTTAGTCTTTCTATAAAAAAAGCTTTATTTATCAACAAATCATTGTCCAAAGGTGTGATCTGTATAACATATATATACTTGAAAACCACTTCATATTTTTTGCAACCTATAAATTTAGATTAAAGGACAGTACTATTTGTATTTAAGTAGTGAAGGAAGTAGCTAATTATTGGAGTATGTTCCAGACAGACAAATAAATACTATCTTTTGTTCAACAATTACAACTGAGATTTCTCTTTCTAGAGAGTTCATGAGACATAATCCATTGCTAATTGCTTTGATTATGACTTACCTAACCTCTAATACTCCTTGACCTTTTCCAAGTCCATTTTCGATTTAATGAGCCAAACTAGTAAGGTTTACACTGTCTTTTTAATAAGGGTTTCTAGGATGTCGTTATGAATTAAAGACTTTTTTGTTCAAACTCTGCTCCTTCATACTAAATGAGGTTGAAGAGCTGATGCCTTTTCCTTAAACTTTGCCATCTATTTACATAATTATGCCTTGAAATATGTTTATGTCTCTGAGGATTTAAAACTTTCAAATACTAAGTTTTTTTATTCTTTCTTTATTAATTTTATATTGTATTTCACTGCTAATATTATAAAGATCCAGTGCTTAACAATAACTAGTTCAAATAACAACCAGAACTGACAGGTATAAAATTTACCCTCATACTTGAAAGAATTACAAAAACAGAACAAAATATATGACACAATGAAGCCCCAGACATTGGCATTAGGCAATTAATAGCATTGATTCCTGAGACCTGAGAAACAAAGAAGGTGAATCCTAGGATTGCCTCACCTTGCTGCCTAGGGAAAGTTTCCAGATTGTGGTACAAGAAGAGGAGAATCTTGTGATTTTCTTGAGTCAAGGAGACAACTGGAAATCCAAGGAAGACAAAACAGTGAGGTCACAGACCAGAGTCCCAGAGTAAAGAGCTGCACAGAGAAAGAACTCTGCAGATCTGCAGGGTCTTTTTTTTTTTTTTTTTTTTTTGAGGATTCAGTTGACAGCTCATCAACACAATTAGGTGAGGAAATTATCATAGGATGGAAAATGAACCACTGCAAAGGGAACACTTCTCAGAGATCACACAGGGACAAGAATAGTGTCTGTTCCCAACAATCAGTAAGGAAAACCTCATAATTCAAGAGGTATTGGTAAAAATACTAAGAATGGTCTTGCCTTCTTAATATGGAAGCTGGAGATTAACCCCATATTAAACACAGTTCTAGTCCCACATAACAAAGCTTCAATGCAAGATCTGAAAGGATCACACTGATTCCAAGTAGCTTAACCACATCCCAAAACAAGACTTGATAATATTTTTATGAATACAAGAAAGATAATATTCACAATGTCTGGTATCTAATCAAAGATAACAAGAAATGCAAAGAAGCAGAAAAATACTAACAATATGAAGGAGAATAATCAATCAATAAAATGTGGGGCAGCTACAAGTGGCCAGCAATATATGTATTGGAATCTTAAAGGAAATGAGGCAAGACATTTGCAGGAATAATCGTTAAAAAATTTCCAAATTAGAAGAAAAATATAAAATCAAGACCCAAGGAGCTCAACACAGCCCGTGCACAAAATCATAGAGAGAAAGCAACACCAAGACACATCATTGAACAATTTCTTAAAACCTGTGATGAAAAGAAAATATTAAACCTTAAAAGCAGATGGAGGAAAAAATGTTATTTACAAAGGAAAAAAAAGATAAGGATGACAGCTGATTTCTTGTCAGAAATAATGCAAGCTAGAAAAAAGTGGAGAAACATCTTCAAAGTGTTGAATTAAAACAAAACAAAACAAAAGTTAACATAGAAATCTTTACAAGCAAAATATCGTTCAAAATAAAATACGTTTTCAGACACATGAATGCAAAAATAATTTTTCACCAGCAAATCCATGCTGCTACACATGTTCAAGAAAATTTTCAAGCAGAAGGAAACTGACATAAGATAGAAACCTGGATCTGCACACAAATTTACTGAATTTCAGTAAATGTTGCCCTGCCTTCTCAGTCTTCTTATCCAAGTTGGGGTTACCTATTAAATTTACTAAACTGTATTGACTGTTTCAAGAATGTGTCATGGTGTATCAAAGACCAGCATTCTCTTTGTAAATTAATCATTACTACATCCATTATGCCAAACAAAAATCCTAGTCCCTAACAGAAATCTAAAGCTTTCAGGTTGTTCATCATCTTTTATATTTATTTGTTAATCTCTTAACCAGTTACAATCTGAAACATTATGGAGTTCTTTCAACTTTTTATCTGCCATGAACCAACTCCCTATGTCATTAATCATATTCCTGAATAATCTCTTTGCCTCTTGCTATGACTAAATTTGTCTCTCTTCCAAGGATACTTACTCCCTTATAGTACTCAGGTAGTGGAAGCTGCTTTTTCTTTCTTACTCAGATATCCCTGGGCTGGTGATAAGTTCGGTGCTCACTTTGCTCATATCACATTATAGAAGCTTCTAATATTAAATTATGTGGCTTGCTCCACTTAATGGTAACTTTCACATACCAATTTTCAAGATGTCGGTCATCATGATTGGTGGTTTCAGTGCCTGCTTCATTCTTTTTATCTCTAACTTCACTGCTCCCATAGTCCACAGTGGATGATCCATAAACCACTTATTACTTCCAAAAAGTGAAAAGTAAAAGTACAGTGAACTCGGTAAGCTCTGAGAGACCATATGCAAATTAACAATGCCATAATGAAAAAGCTGGCTAAGAATATAAGACAACTAATGACCAACGCGTGAAACTCAGTAAATGATTAAGTAGCCAGACTCCAAACTTAAACAGTCTTCTGGTTTGAGATAATACAGTGGCCAGCTAATGTTATGTACTTCTTACTCAAATGCTGTGGGAGCATAGAGGTGTATTGTTTAGACCTTATTTCAGCAGAATCTGCTGCGAAGAGAATCCTTTGGCTGTAGCTGCCAGATGCCACATCTGCATCTTTGAAATTGACTACAGGGTTCATGCTAAGGCCATGTTCTCACTGGTCATTTTTATAGGCCAATAACTGAGCATGGAGTGTGGTACTAGAGCCAGGCACTTCATCCCTTTAATGGGAAATCTTTGTTGTAGGATCTTCATCAGCCTGGATGAGACTTTCTCAGAGCTGTGCTGCAGTTTGAGAGTCTTTCTTCCCAATCGCCTTTCTTACTTCTCTCTAAACCTTCACAGGTTAATAAATCTCTTGTAACTTTAATTTTGTTTTAATGTCTGCTTCTTACAGCACCTGAACAGACATAAATGCCTTTAAAATTCTAGTAACACATAACAAAGTGTGCAAATTTTTATGAGAAAGAAATTGAGGGGGATCAACTGTCCAATTAGCGATTAAAGCATAACAATACAACAAAACGTATAGAAGACAGAGAACAGATAGAAGTAGCCATGGTCAAGAGTAAGAATGTACCAAACCATAGGAAGGAAGAATTTGGTACATCCTCGGGATTCTCAGAGAGAGCAAGAGTGAGAGATAAGACGAGAAACAGAGATAAACATGTTCTTATGTAAAACACTTGGCCCTCACCCTTACCCCATATTAAAAACATCAGCCAGACAGGCATTACCTTTTCAATTAAATATATATTCATGTAACAGCACTCCTCAATATTTGTTGTTACAGTAAATATTATGTTGAGCTGTATTAAATTGCTATTTTTATAGGTAAAGAAGTGAAATATTGTCCATTTCTTTTGGTTCAACAAGATAGTCAGAATAGTGTAAATAATGTGTTAAGGAGTCAACTTTTATAAATAGCAGTTAGTCATAATTGAGAATAATATATATGATTATATGAATAATATTTGTATGATTATCTAACAGCATAACTTTAAGTAACCTTGATGATATTAAAGTAAAAGTACAAGTGTCAAAATTTTAGAGTTGGCAGTCAAGGATGCCAGAAGATGGATAAGGTCAATTTTTTCTATTTTTCAATATGCAACTTATGAAAGAGAAAATGGGGCTGGCTCATTGGCTCACACCTGTAATCACAACACTTTGGGAGGTCGAGGTGGGAGGATTGCTTGAACCCAGGAGTTCAGGACCAGCCTGAGCAACCTGGTAAAACCCCATCTCTACAAAAAATAGAAACATTAACCTGGCGGACACCTAAGGACACCCCTTAGTCCCAGCTGTTTGGGAGGCTGAAGAGGAAGGAGCCTGGGAGGTTGAGGCTGCCATGAGCAGAGATCGTGACACTGCATGGCACCTGGATGACAGAGCGAGACACTGTCTCAAATAAATAAATACATACATACATACATACATAAGTAAAGAGGAAATAAAAGTGAGACTGTATTATTTACAGATGCAAAGGTAATGATAATGGGACTAAGAAATGATGACATGACTATATTGCCATAGGGCAATAGAGACAGGGTGAACAAGCAAATTCTCACCTATATAGTAGGAAATCAAAATATCAAAAATTGATAATCTAGAGAAAGAAATGTTAGGCTACGACTTTAATTGTTGTTTCTCCATTGGAGTAATAATAGGAGAAAAGAGATTGGAGGTTAGCACTTATTGGCTTTGTAGTATAAGACTAAGAAATGACCACCCATGCTGAAATCGTGCAAGGCAATTTTCATAATTGTTGGTAAAAATTAGATAATTCCATGATCTTTCAAAGGTTTTCAAAAGATTAAAAAACTATTTTGGTCACTTACAAACATTCAGAAAATGAAAACAACCATGAAATTAATATTTATTTAGTATACTGTAATTTAAAACATTAGAAACATTGAAAATTAAAGTGTTTTATTTCTTTGTAAAAATGTTACCAGCAGTTGTTTGCATAATGCCCACCTTCTCTTCATATAATCTGCAGACCAAGTACCTTTTTCATGCCTTGGCAAATTGTCATACTCCTTTCTACATTTGTATCAATTTCCAACATTTTATCCTATGTGCTTTCAATGCCATAAAATATCTTTGAGAATTTTTCAGTTTTTTAGTTTTTGCTCATGTCACTTTGGACATCCACAACCTCTCGACAAAATCTTTTATCTCATTTGTCAATACATTTGCATTTACTAAATTTCTCTGACTACATATCTAGCAACGCTCAAACAGCAGCACTGCTAATGTAGTCAGCTATTTCTTCTGTAACTCTACATTCAATTTGAATTTCACTATCAGTTATATCACTTTGTCTTTCTTTGCTGCATATTCATTTCTTTTTCCTTCCTTTCCTCCCTTCCTTCCTTCCTTCCTTCCATTTTCCTTCCTTCCCCCCTTCTCTCCTTCCTTCCTTCTTCCCT
>NW_016807417.1:465591-485327 GCF_001698545.2 Rhinopithecus bieti | reverse complement strand
AGTCTTGCTCTGTGTCCCAGCTTGGCCTTAAACTCCTGAGCTCAAAGTATTCTCCCACCTCAGCCTCCCTAGTAGCTGGAACTACAGGCATTTACCACTGGATCTGCCTCTGTTTTCTGTTTGTTTTTTCCTTCCTTCCTTCCTTCCTTCCTTCCTTCCTTCCTTCCTTCCTTCCTTCCTTCCTTCCTTCCTTCCTTCCTTCCTTCCTTCCTTCCTCCCTCCCTCCCTCCCTCCCTTCCCTTCCTTCCATCCTTCTCTTTTTAGAGATGGAGTCTTGCTCTGTGTCCCAGCTTGGCCTTAAACTCCTGAGCTCAAAGTATTCTCCCACCTCAGCCTCCCTGGTAGCTGGAACTACAGGCATTTACCACTGGATCTGCCTCTGTTTTTTGTTTGTTTTTTCCTTCCTCCCTCCCTTCCTTCCTTCCTTCCTTCCTTCCTTCCTTCCTTCCTTCCTTCCTTCCTTCCTTCCTTCCTCCCTCCCTCCCTCCCTCCCTTCCTTCCTTCCTTCCTTCCTCCCTTCTTTCTCTCTCTCTCTCTCTCTCTCTCTCTCACACTCTCTCTCTGAGGCAGGGTCCTCTTGACCAATTGGCTCTGTCAATTATCCATTTCTGTAAAATGTCATGTGAGTTTTATCACTAGGAGACAAGGAGGCAGCAAAACTAAAGACAGGCTGTAGTGTATGTATTTGAAGTGAATAACAGATGAGCAGTGATCAATCACAGACAGACTTTGAAAGAAGTGACATGATTAGTCACTGATCATAATGTGCATCTGTTACTCACGTAGCAATTTGGGGACTAAAGGTTCAACAGCCAATTTTGTATTTCATGCAATTAATTAATATATTGTGGTAACCAAAATTTGAACCATGTCGTTGAGGGAATGGCTTTATTCAACTAAATTTCTGGAATGGAATTCGTGTATTCTGGTAATGTGCAAACTGAAGAGTGCCTTTTAATCAAAGGTTTATTAATTGCCTTTTTCTTTATTGTATTCATATTTGTTTACTTTTACTTCTTCATTCTTTTAAAGTGCCACTGGGTAAAAACTATACCTATTTTATAAAACTATACCCTAGCACATCTGCATAAACATAGAATCCCAAATAACTGTTGAACCAATGAATGAATAGAAAAAAACAAATTCTGTGTTTTTAGGAGAGTTACCAGTTGGCCTCTATCTTCTTGGAGGCAATGCAATTCAGTTGCCGAGTGTGACTTCTAAAGTTAAATTACCGCAATGAAAATGAAATTCTGGATGAAAATCCCAGCTCTGCTATTTATTAGCTATGTAACCCTGGACAAGTCATCTAAATATCCTGTGCCCCAGTTTTCTCATCCATAAAAAGGTAACAATGGTAGTGCCTATTGTAGAGGATGCTGTAATTACTCAATGAGTTAATGTACATAAAACAATTTGACAATGCCAAAATAGTAACCACTGTATACATCGTAGTCATTATATAGAAGAAGACTGGATTTTTGGAGAAATAGTATAAAATATTGCTATCCATAGGTAGAGTCATTAATTATTTCCATGTGCAAAATGTCTACAGAGAAATGATTAAAATACTAAGGAAAATCAAGCTGATGTTTCTGGGATTTTGTGTATGTGGTGTGTTTGTGTGTGTGTGTATGCATGCGTGTGCACACACACACATGTGCAAAGAAAACTGGAGATATTTGCTTAACTTGATTGCATTATAAATGCCTTCCTGGAAATGAAAATCTGACATTGAATTTAACTAACATTCTTCCATTCTTTTAAAAAACATTTTCATGAGGAAGGTGTAAACTATTTCTTTGTTTGGTAATAGAAACTTATTCCAGAGTTTCCTGTTATAAAATAACCGAAATGGAAAGTAGCAATAAACATGTTTTCTTTTCTTTTTTTCTAAAGATATAGAAACAAATGTCAGGCTTCAGTTTTAATTAAGCAATTAACTAAAATGTTATATAAAAAAGACAAGAAAAAAGTTCAATTGTGTAATTTAATTTTAATTGAACAAAGTAAGTTAATGAAGGCTAGTTGCTGTTTCATGAGTCTTTTCATAGACAGAGAATGGATTTTGACAGCAGAGACAGGGGAAACATTGAGTCTAATTCTATTTAATAAGCAGTGTCCAACCTTTCTCAACAGAAAAGCAATATTAAATAATACCAAAAGTACAATGGATTTTGGCCCCAAATAATGCAAGTGACTTCTACAAATAAGTATTTTCTGACAGTGGATTCTGCATGCATCCAGAAGAGTATGTTCAAATTTTTCAAAAAGTAATTACATTACTTCTAGTTACTGCAGGATAAGAATACCAGCATGGATCTCACCGACACAGGCACAGATAAGATATACATTATTTAAAAAAAATTAAACAGATTTCAACATTGAGCTATACTTTGACCATAATCAGCTATCTGTTTACTGTTTATATTTTTACATGAAGATTTTATTGAAATATAACTTACAGATTATAAGTATGTAGATTACTAAATATTCATAAAATTAACATATGTTAAGTTATTAGTGCCAAGACCAAGAAAAAGAACATTACTCAGCCCAGGCACTATTGCTCCTTTCAAAAGAGCAATCAAGATGCTGATTTCCATTTACTTGTAGATTATGCTTACTTCTATTTCAAGTTTATTTAAATAGAATTATTACAGTATGTATTCTTTTACTCTGCCGTTTTTTGCCCAAAATTTTGTTTGTGAGATTCTTCTACTATGTCATATGCATTCTAAATGATTCTTTACTACATTTTATTGTATTTATGTACCACAATAAGTGTGTTTATTTTAATATTGATGAACATTTGGTTACTTCCTAGTTTGAAAGCTATTAGGATTGGTGCTGCTATGAACATACTTGTGCAAATCATTTGTGAATAAAGAATGGGTTTCTGTTGGATACATACTTGGGAGTAGAACCACTGGCTATGCTTACATCCAGTTTTCTTTGAAACTTCCAAAGTTTTCAAATGCAATAATAACACCTTCCATTTCTACTAGCAATGAACATAAGTTCAGTTTTTCCATATTCTAGTTGACACTTACAAGCAATCTCCCATTCTAACCATTCTGCTGGGTGTGTAAAAGTATTGCACTACAGTTTTAATACACATTTTCCTGATGACTAATGAAGTTGAGCAGTTTTTCATGTTTACTGGCCTTATGGATATTCTCTTTTGAGAAGTGCCTGTTCTAAGTCTTTTAATCATTTTTACGAGATTATCTTCCTTTTTTATTGATTTGCAGAAGTGCTTCATATATTTTGGATGTTTTTCCTTTGTCAGATACATGAGTGTATTCCAATTATTTTCTCTTACTTCTTGGCTTGACTTTCAACTGTCTTGATGGCATTTTCTGATGAATGAAAATTCTTAATTTTAATGTAATACAGTTTATAAAATTTTATTTTATTTTAGAGTCAGTAGTTTTGTGTATCTTGAAAAAAAAATTTGTATACCTAAAGTTGCATAGATGCATTCCTTCATTTCTTTCTGGAAGTTTTATTGCTTGAATTTTTGTATTGAGGTCAATATACCTGGAATTGAGTTTTTTAATATGGTGTGAGAGAGAAGAGGTAAACATTTATTTTTTACCCATATGGAAAGCACACAGTGACCTTAGAAAATTCTAGAAAATTATCTGATGTCAAAGGATAGAGCCTCATCTTGAGTGAAAATTGCTAAGAACCAAATCCAAATACAGTAGGGAAGGGAAGGAACCTTGGGAGTAAGGTAGAAAAAAGTTTTAGATAACTGAGGGGAGCTAATAGTGGTCCAGAGGAGATCAATTCTAGAAAGTATCTTAAAAGAAGAATACAAGGTATAAAGAAGAAAGCATTATATGGTGGTGCAAGTTCTAGGAAGCACAACATTGAAATCAGAAAGCCTTTTTGACCCAGACATAGCTCTCAGAGATGGGAGTACAGAGAGGCTATTTATTTTTTTACTGTAGTCAGAACATTTAACATGAGACCTCTTAACAAATTTTTAAGTGTACAAAGCAACATTGCTGACTTTAGGTATGATGTTGTACAACAGATGTCTAAAAATTATTTATTTTATATAACTGAAACTCTAAACTTATATATCCAACTGCCTACTTACATCTTTGCTTGGAAGTCGAATAGACATTTCAAATTGGAGTGGTTCAGAGTATGTCATTCTAAAATATACCACATATTGATTATTTCAAGCTGAGGGCACTAGAGAAACAGCAGATGCAGGAAAGGCTCTCTAATCTTCCCCTTTGTACTTACAACAAGTTCCTAAAATTTCCCATGAGAAAGGTGCTCTCTCTGTACCAGGAAGAGAAGAACATTCTTACCACTAGAGACTGGGAGTTGGTGCCAAAATAGATTTGAAGAATAAACTTACTAAAATAACCCTTATTGTTTCATTTCCCCCATATATTTCTTAATCACTTTATTTATTTTACAATTTATTGCCCTCAGCTCAAATCCCTTTGTCTTCTCACATCATTAAAATTTATCATTTTTTACTTAAAAAGGCATATGAGCTTTTGACCCTAATGGCTTCTTTGGGTCTTCATTTTTCTTTTGAAGATTCCCCTCTGCAAGTAAAATATTAAATAGCTTCGCATATTTTCTCTTGTTACTCTGTCTTATGTCAGTTTAATTCTTAAGTTCAGTCACAAAACTAAGAGGTAGAAAAGTTTTCCTCTCTCAAAGTTCATCATATTCAAAACTGAACACCTGCTCTACTGAATCCTGCCCTACCTTTAGTCTTCCCTGTCTCCACTAACTGGAAATGCCGTCTTCCACTTATTCAGGCCAAAAGCACTGAAGTCTTCCATCACTTCCTCTTTTCACTCATACGTGACAACCAATTTGTAGAGAAATTTAATGGCACTACCCTCATAAGAAATCTAGAGTATGCCAACGTTTTATCAAGTACACTGCTACCCAGCTGAGGTTGTTACATCACACATACTGCTACCCAGCTGAGGTCATTTCACCACATACAGTCTACCCAGCTGGGGTCATTACACCACCACATGCATTGTTGTTCCAGCTGAGGTCATAACGCCACATATACTGCTTCCCAGCTGAGGTTGTTACAGCACATGCACTGCTATTCCAACTGAGCCACCACCATCTCCAGCCTGGAATACTGCAATGACCCCTAGGTGTTCTCACTGCCTTTACCTTACTACCCACAGTATGTTCTAACTCAGCAGCCAAAAGAATCCTCCTCTTAAAACATGAATCAGATCATGTCACTCCTTTTGTTAAGACCTGCTCATGGATTCTCATTTCACTTAGAGCAAAAAACCAAAGCTCTGGCCTGTCTGATTTCATCTCCTACTCCTCTCCTTGTCACTCCACTCCTGGAAAAATGTGGTTGTATAATGAAGAAGGTAGTGTTAAAGTACAATATTAAAATTACACAGTACCTGATATTCGTATTTTAAAACTCATTTTCTTTGTTTAACCCATTAGTTAGCATTTATGTTAGGATGGCTTTGAATAGGCACACGTTTATATAATAGTTTGCCTTTTCTTTCTCCCATTATGCTAATTTTATCATAATACATTGAGTAATTTGGGGGTCAATTTCAGCCACTTAAGAGTTAGAAAGAAACTCAAAGTTGAAGACTGTAAGGTATATAAAGTCTAAATACTTTAAATTTCTTATCATAGCCTATTTCTGATATCAGAAGGATGACGTCTTGATCTGATAGGAAGGATGAGATAACAAGAGAGCCTAGACTAGTTTGTTTTACCTTTATCCCGCTTTCTAATGTTCTAAAATTGAAAAGATGATCCTACTATTTTCTCTTCCTCCCTGTAGCAAATTAGGATAGGAGTTCAGGGCTTTGGAAATTCTACTAATGATATACTTACCTGTTCCTCCAAGTCAGGTTTAACATGTAATGTGAAATCTCTCTCGTGGCATTTTGAATGTTGTGTGCCCACGAACTCTACCAAAATTCTACCTCCCAAATATTTTTTATTAATTTATGTTTACCCATAACTCTTAGCATAATGCTTAACATACACAATCACCAACAGGAAGTAGATGTATCCCAAAATCACATGTAACAAAGGGAACAAATGATAGAAGACAGTCAATGATGGCCTGCAAAGACAGAAGGGACAAAGAGGAATAGTCAACTCAGTTATGTTTTCCCAAGAAGTTGTGCAAGCATCACTCTTATATTCCACTTAATAGTTATAATTTCAATCTAAAAAGAGTACCAAGAGCAAACTGCATTACCATTATTGGTGTTTCTTTTCTGTCGCTTTCTTGACCTGACTTCCCTAGTTTACCTCTAGCTACATCTTATCAATTTTCTTCTGTTGCTCTACACTGTTTAATGCCGAAGACCTGGAGTAGCCAGGTAACATTAAAGCAAACACGTGACATTTATATCCTCTGTCTTCAGATATGTAAAATTGCTACCCTCTGTCTTAACAGAAATAAAAAGACTTTATTCCTTTTGCTCAGCTGAGGATGAAATAAAATACCTTAAAAGTAAACTCCAAGGTTCTTGGTTTTCAAAATGGAAAGAAGAATTGAAAGTTAATTTCCTTAAAACTCTCTATACTCTTTGTACCTCAGAAAGTCTGAATGTACCCCAAGGTTACAAAAGTCCCAGTTTGAAAACCAATTAGAGAGAAATTGCGAATATTTTTTTAACATGTAATTCCTTTTTTTCAGTGAAAGTTTTGAACTATTGACGTGTATTGCTTATTTAACATATCAAATGTATGTTCTGTACTTTAAAAGCGATTTACTAACAATGTTAAAAACTCCACCATTTACTATTTAGTTTATTAACATTCACAGTTGCAATAATTATAGTTTATCTTATAGTACTAAATGTGTTAAAAAATTATTCTAAGTGGTAAATTATTGTCTCTTTTAAATAATCAGCCTTTAAAACTATAATCTCTCATTTTGCTACATCTATAATTATTAAATAGTTGTATCTTCTCCTTCTGTTCTTTCTTTGCCTTTATCTTTTTTCTTACTCCTCCTTCTCCACTTTGGTAAAATTTTTGCTTTCAAGTTACAATGTTAGAAGGGTTGCTACATATTTTACTTTATGTAAAGTAAATAATCCTTTGAAAACAGTAGCTGACTCTGCTTTAAAAATACATAATTTTCTACGTATTAGACATATTCCTTAAAATGTATGAAATCAATTATTGAATGCTCTCTAATGTTAAGTTTGGAATTATACTATTATTTACATTTCTAACTGTGTTGGGATTATGCTATTCAGTGCACAAGGGTGAAAACAACTGACTTTACTAATGATGTATCTTGTTACCAGAATTATTTTCATCCTCAATTTTAACTATTTCCTTTCTATTGTAATGAATTTTGTATTAAAATTACCATCATTAATTTGCTGAGTTTTTAAAATCTGAAATATCTTTACTTATACCCAGTTTTCCTTTGTTGAATATTGTCTCAAATTGATTTTGGGGGATAGATCTCATATTGTTGTTTTTAAAAATATTTAGTAACTATCTTTTAAGAAAATATAAGGAAAATTAAAGTCTTCTGTAATATACTTTATGTAGTCACTTTTAATAGTTTAGTATCTTTTCTTCACATTTTCAAATTTTATCTTTTTTTTGAAATATCCTATGCCCTGAATAAATGCCTTTCAATTTGTATAGGCATTTTAAGATCTATATAGTAATTGTCATATTGTTCTCCACTTTTAAATGTTATTTATGTGCTTGTTTCCTTTGTCATTATTGTTTTCTTTACCTTCAGTCTTTTCTGTACAGGTTATAGGTAGTTTGTTTTGATATTTTATAGTTATTTGTAACACAGATAAAAATTGAAAACTAAAAAAATTTTTTTACACTTTTTGTTTCTCTTTCTCTTTCCATCCAGGTCAATTTCACATATTTTGTAAATGTAAACTGGGATCATAGGGTGAGATTTTAAATCATAAACAGTATTTCAAAATAAATTGAAAATTTATTATTTTTCAATAATAAATATATATTTTTACTATATTACAATATTTTATACTTCTCTCTGTTTAACTGAATCTCAGTGTTAACCCATATTTCTTTTACTTTTGTAGAGAAAAAAAATCACCAAATCTTGAGTTATTCATTTTGATTCTTTTCCCATTAGCTAAATTATATCTTTAAAAAAGTTTTCTCAGGCCAGAGGATGAAAATAATGTGTTTCGTGGATCCTGTTATCTGAGATTATTTTCCTATCATATTACTGTTAGAACAACCCTTTAATTATATATTTGAATCTGTCTCTAGAATTTCTGTAGGAAATCATCCATTTAATTTCAGTGTTCAGAATTTCCCAAGGCTGGGCATGGTGGCTCACACCTGTAATTCCATCACTTTGGGAGGCAAAGGCAGGAGGACCTCTGGAAGCCAAGAGTTCAAGACCAGTCTGGGCAACAAAAGAAGACGCTGGCTCTAAAAATAAAAAAAAATAATAATAATAATAATAAAAAAATTAGCCAGGCATGGTGCATGCTTGCATTCCCCCCAGCTACTCAAAAGACTGAGGAGGGAGGATTGCTTGAGCCCAGGAGGTTGAGGCTGCATTGAGCTGTAATCATGCAACTGCACTGGAGCCTGGGCACCGGAGTAAGATCCTACCTCTAAAACAACAAAACAAAAACAGAAAGAATTTCCCAATAAAACTCTAAAATCAACATTTTTGCCTGAGTATATATAATGTTTTCCTTTTACCTTTGGTTAGATGCATATAGAGTTATTTTCTTTGTCTTTTAAGGTCTAAATTGCTATCAGATTATATCTAAATAAGCGTTGGATTTATTAATTTTGCCAATTGACACCAATTAATTTGAAAATCTTATCTCATGAAAGTTTTCTTTAATCATGTCCCTCAGCATTTCTTTTCATTTTATTCTGATTTCTTCTTCAGGAACATTGGTTTTTACAAATTACAATCATTTAGTCCCTTCTTCCTGTTATCAATCTGTAATCCTTTTTTCTATTATTTTCATATTTTCTGTTCTCTTTTCAATGTATCAAGAATTTGTGAAAATCATTTAATTTCAGAAGGATCATTTCCACAGTCTGCAAATGCAGAATTAAGTTTTTAATGGGTTTCTAGATCTCTTTATTGGATTTCTTTTTATTGCTGTTGCTTATGTCAGACAAATTCGGTGTAATTTTAAATTGTTTGTTCTTTATTCATGACTATAAAATCACCTTTTCATTAAATTTGAAGAAACTGATAGAAGAAACTATTTTCCTAAATTTCTTATATTGCCTGTAATGCAGAGAAACATAGAAATTTCTTTACATCTTCCGGATAATGTCTGATTCCTATATCCTACAAAAATATTTAGAAAAGTGTCATTGTGTATAAGCTGTTTGTTTATTCCTACTTGAAAAAAAAAAAATGAGACCTATCTAAATCCAACACATTTCTATAGAATCCGTGATGCTTGTACTACCTCTAATCTTTCATTCTACTTTCTTTTTCTGTCTTTCCTATGCTCCTCTTCCTTTCTGTCCCTCCATAGGGCACTTTGGTCAAACCTAGAATCAAATCTAACTTAGTCAATCACAAGTTTTAGGTTCCTCAGTTTCCTAATCTATACAATGAAGACACAAGTACTTTCTATCTTATAGTGTTAATGTGTCAATTACAATAGACTGTAAGTGGCTAGAACTTTCCTAAAACAGAGTACTTCCGGATATTTTAAAAAATTAAATCACAAGAGAATAGTAAATAATAACATTATTATTATTAAATTGAAATTAAACTGTATGACAATATTAATAGTGTTATTACTAAAATATATTTCTGCTATAGTATGGGTGTTCAACTTCAAACAGATGCATTAAAGAGATGGATAATGTGGCAAAAGGCACAAGCTGAACCACCACAGTCGGTTCAGTGATAATTTATATCAATGAGAATTTGGAATAGAAAGCCCATGTCTGGTAAGTGACACTCTTATGTCTCAGTCAGTAAGATTAAATAAAAGGTTATTCTTCTTTCCTTTACTACTTCGCAAAATCCAGAATATTACTTATTTATTCATTCACATCAGTGTTCCAACTAGTGAATATCTGCACCACACTTTGATATTTGGTCTTCTCTTTTCGCTAGTTCCAACACTTTAGTCCATTTGTTGTCATTATATTTAATGCTATGGGTTTTCAATGTGCAGACTTGGGTATTACTAATCTATTGTCATGTTAACAATAAAGTTCCATTCTGAATTTTAATTACTTTTCCCTCTTTCACTGATAATATAGTTGTTTCTGCAATGTAAGTATAGTTTAAGTGTGTGGAAAACTATGATTTTAATTTAGTTGGTCAATATGTGCCAATATATGGTTGCTTAACACATACAAATACATCTATGCAATATGAAGTATTCATTTTGTATACATCATTTCACGAATTTTATACATTTGAAAATATTTCTTTATGGTTTTGACTACAGAAAGTTAATATATGGCAACATATTCAACTTTTAAAGGAAAAAAATGCCTTTGGAATTTATTTTTGTAACATCTGTGATAGGCAATATCACCTTATTTGATGGCATACTCACTGAAATTACAGATAGTTTATTGATTGAGATTTTTCAATAATAAAGTCATGCCACAAATTTCTACAGTATTTTCATTCAATACGGCATTTTACATACTTTAGTAAAAGTCTTGTGTTGAGTTTTATTACTTGTAGTTAAAATCATATGCATTTGTCATCATTGCAATTTTCATTTCACTAAATTAAATATTCACATTAAAATAATTTATATTATGACTAAATACCTCAAGAAGAAAGGGACAATGGGAAATGATAGAAGAAGTCTTCTATTTTTCCTCTTCCTCTTAGTGAGTCACAACGGTAATTATTCAGAAGGAAATGTAAGATAAATTATTGTAATGCTATTCATTAAATCTTTTTAAAGATAACTAGCAGAAACTCTGTCATCTTTACGAGAAGTCTGCTTGGCCATTGTGAATCCAAGATGATAAGGATATCCAAAATGAAATACTCACTTTTGTAGAATATGAAAGATTAAAGGTGATATAACCAAGTTTAATTGACTGGCTCTTGTCACAAAATACTGAATGAATGATGGTGTTATTTCTGAATAGTACTTTGTATAAGGAGAGTTGAGAAGACTAATGCGTGCACTAGGAGAAAATCATAAGCACATTCGAGAATTAAATTATATTTCTACTTCTGATATGGAGAGTAATCACTGAATAAGGTGTAATACTTTGGTTCAAAGTCTGTCTCCACTCATGAGAATATAAGTTCCACTGGAGTAAGCATGATTTTAAAGTTAAAAACACTTTACAATATAAACTTACAATTAATTTCTTAGAAAAAAATAACCTATGAAGTAGTTTCTAGCTTTGCTATGAAAGGCTCAGGCCCATCATGTAGCACCAATAGCACTTGGAATGTGGTCTCTGAACACCACTTTCAAAAAACAAGAAACCAGGGATTCCTGAAGAAATAGGTCACCCCAGACTTAGGTTAAATATTCCTCAAGATCAGTATGAAAAATTATATTCTACCAGATTGCATGGTAGTATCTAAGACTTCTAAAGTCCTATTAAAAGTTTCCAGAAGCCAGCTTCCAGCAATTAGACCGTCACACAAAGCAAGGATTGCAAGGGAGTTAAACACATCAAATATGTTAATGTTCCTGAGCTTATAATAATAGAGAAAGAAAACAAAACACCTTACCTTTGCTTTATATTTGGTTCTCTATCTTGGGGTCAACTCATTATTCTACGAACGGGTAAATACAGGGTAAGAATAAAGTATCTCACCTATGTTTTCTGAACAAACTTTTTTTCATGTAAACACAGTAATTCATAAGAAAAGTTGTTCTTTACAAAACAATTCTATAAAATGCAGGAGAGTTAAAAAATCCAAATATTATCATTTTATAACAACTAATAAATGCAAGGATTCTAGGAAATGATCATCAATGGCTAAAAAAACATGAGATAAAAGCCAGTGGGGAACTTTATAATTAATGAATCAGGCTGACAGCACCTCAATCTATTGGTCAATATTAGCATTGCTAAAAGACAATAGATGTCCTAATACAATGCAAAAGATAGTATACAACAATTTACAAATTAGATATGCAAAGAAAGAAGGGAGTCAGGTACTTTTGATAATTTTGTTCACAATTATATCCCTCACACCTAGAATCATGCATGCCTGACACATAGGAGGCACCGAATAAGTATTTATTTAATGATTGAGTAAAATTAGGCAGAGGCATTGTTGGAACTACAAACACAAAATTGTTTAATTGGTGTCACTGATAACTTTAAGTCACAAGATCTTACAAATGAAAGACTATCATAAATGTATAAATGGAAGCTCCAAATAGGGTTTTGGCAATTGTTCAGCTCTCGTGTTCTTTTGTTTGTTGTTTAGACTTAGTCTTAATTCTTGCAATAAAATGGATAGGACTTACAGTTTTTACTTATATATTTTTTATCATTAATACTATTTAACATATTACAGTATTACAGATATATTTTATTTACATCTTCCTTTCCCCACCAAGGAATCTCATATTAATATCCTTGGAGAAACCTAATTGTCCCCAAAACACTTCCTCTTTCAGTGTTTTGTTGAAGTTGAATTAAGATTCCCTATAGTAAATTGCAAAGTTGTTCAAAATTGACTCCAGGCATCGAAAGAACCCTAAAGCTTCCAAGGGACTTGGTAAAATCTAAAAACTCAATATCTCCTGAAGGCAAACCACATGTTAGACGTATTATTCTGTGTTATTGTGGTTTCTGTTCTAATTCAATTTGAAATAAAAAAGAAAACATATGTCCTAAAACTTGTGGTTATTTTTCTGTAATCTTCATTCTAGAAAAAAAGTAAACAAAATAAGAATAACTAATATAATTAAAATAATTTACAATTTGACACATTTTATTTACAATACATATTGTGTTATTACATAGTCACATTTGCATGTGACAATCATGTTTGATTTTGTTGCTATGACATTGAGATAGCTAAAATAATTTTACACTTAAAATGATTAAATTTTACAATACTATTCTTTAGATATATTTTCTTTTGCTTTTCATGCTTATTATTACATTGTTTTAGAAATGAGATGATGTTTATATTTGTAAAATTAAAGTTAACATTTCAATTGCTTATGAACAAGATGGTTTTAGCCTTTTTTACCTTAAGATTTAAAAAAAAAACAACTATTATGACAAACTGAAGTGTTTAAGTGAATGAATGCAAAAATATGTTTTAGTCAAATGCTTACCCAATAGATCTTACAAGTCACTATATTATATATTGCACTATATGCAAGGAGAATATAAAGCTAAAAGAGAATAAATATGCTTCCTATGATTATAAGTCACTAAGTGTAAGAAACAGGAATTGTCCCGAGACATGTCTGCCTCTACGATTCTTCCACAATATCTCACATTGCTCATTTCATTGACAGTGGATACCAAACTGATCTTTTATTTCTTCAATCATTCTACCCACTGCCCTGCTCTGCTCATGCTGGTATGTGTGTCTGGAATGTTCGTCTCTCCTCTTGCAACATGTGGTGCATCTTCTTACTCTAGAGAGGCCTTTCCTGGCCACGCAATCCATCTTGGTTCTTTTGCTCCAGTATTCTCTATCATAATATCTTATTTGTTTCCATCATATAGTATTCCGCTGTTTGTAGTTTTATAGTTTTTATGTGATCTGTCTCTCCCACTGGACTAAAAACTCTCTAAAACAGAGAAGAGCCCACTAACACCCAGTACCTTGCACAGAGTCATTCAAATAGTTTCTAAAAAAAAAAAAAAAAAAAAGAAAAGTCAATGAAAGCTTGACGTCTCTGCTCTATTTTGTATCTTCCTTTAAATGCCAGGACAATGGAAATTATTGAATGACTCTATTTCCTTCTAAGCATCAAATACTGGAAAGCTTAGCGCCTGTTCTTTTAGGGCTGAGTAGGGCATGGTAACCAGACAGAAACTCAGTAACTCAGGATAAATCTCAAGTTAGAACTGTGAACATGTCTGTTAAAAACTACTGCTGTGATGGTGTGGACATACTTTGATGGTTTTCCAATTCATTGTGCTTACATAATTCGGTGAGGGATATAAACTGTGCATTGACTCTACCTTATGTACTGATGGTTCTTCTTTTCTCCAATACTTTGCACTTAAACCAACATGTCTCACATATGTTTCTGAGTCGGTCCACTTAGAGTACAACATACAAACTTTCATGGAGAAAGAAACCAAAATTAAGTCTATGGCATTTCTCATTAGGCCCGTTGCCTGATTTTCATTAGGCCTGTTGCCTTTCTCTCATTAGGCCCACTGCCTGGTTTTCACTGCCTAAGCTTCATTAGGCCTGTTGCCTGACTTTTATTAGGTACATTACCTGATTCTTATTAGGCCTGATGCCTGATTTCTTTTTGACCCTCGGCACATGGGGCCAGCACTTATTGTCATGGCTGGTTTATTGGTTGTTGACGGTCTTTCCCCAAATTTGTGATAACCATCATTCATAAGTTTCTTAAGCCCAATGAGAGGCATAAGTAAAGAGATATTTTCACAACAAAGGCATGTTTGAAACCTAGGCATCCCCCCATCCATTGATAATTAATTAGTCTTTCTAAAAATTTGAAGTTGATGTAAATTTTCAAATCAGTACATGCCACATGAAATGGCCTTGCAGCAGAATGAAAAAGAATGCCATTAATTTGAATTCATTTGAATTGGAACAAAAATAATTTAAATTATGTTATTAGGTTAATTAAGTATTTTATTTTCTATTACATTTATTTATTATACATTGGGAAATCAGTGACCTTTGTCACAATGTCTCTTTTGTAATTACAAAACAGAATATAGTTTAGTGTCATTAATTTATTCACATGAACACTGGATTGATAGTTAAGCCATCTTAACCCAAATTCAATGTATTTATAAATAGAAAATAGTGCATTATGCACATAAACTTATATGCTTTTCTTGAGACATCACACTACACAGTTCACATATTTAGCAGCCAGCAATAAAACAGTTTTTCATTTCACTGAAGGCAACTCTTTATATATTCTTAGATTGTTTTAAGTATAGTTTAGCAGCTTTAAACACTAAATAATCTCCATTCTCTTTGAAATATGAAAGACAACATATAGTTTCTGAAAGCAATATGCTCCAAATATTACCCAATAAGATGTATACACATTTTATTAAAAAGTAGTACACATATCATTAAAAAATTAATTTATGTAATTAACTTCTAGATGCTACTAATGCTATAACTTACATATATAATATTGGCATACTTAAAATGTTTTGAATTCAAAAATACATTCTCAAATTCTTTCAAGTTATCGACTATGTAATAACATTAAATAATGATATTCAAAATTTGAAAGCTGTTCACTTAAACATTTGGAAAATATTGTCATTCATTCTTATCAAGGGAATATTAACATTTCTTTGACAATCTTTGAAATTTTACTTTTGTGAAATTTCATATACTCAAAAGTAAAATGTTTTATTTACTTTAGAAGAATTCAGTGTGATAAATAGAAGAAATTATAGATAGATTGTGTTTATCAATGTGTTTGTAATACATTGCCATAGTTTTGATTCAGGATCAAAATTAGTCCTGAATTCCTTAGTGAATGCACATTTGAATCATCTTCTATTTTAGTCCAAGAAGCCTGGTGAAACACCATTTTCTCATTTCCACATGTTACTCTCTAATATTTTAGGCAGTCTGCTGACAGAAAGGGAGCATATTATATATTGGACAGGATGTTGGCCTGATCATATCGGGAGGCTCCATCCCTGTTCAAAGACCCATATCTTATACACTTACTGCTAAATCTGTCTAAGACTGCAAGAACTTTGATCTTGAAATTGTCACTCCATTAATCATTTGCATGTGAAAAGCTGACGACTAATAACATTCTCTCTTGACAGTAGTGTTTAGAAGAACTGTTCATTAAACATTTGGCCCAGGAATTATGACAGACGCATTGGTTTGAAAGACATATTTTGACGAAACGTTGTGTTGGGGGGATTCATACATCACCAGTGTCCACATGCACTGATGTATTCCTTGTCAAAACATTAGCTTGCCAACACATAGTCACAGGCTTGTCTGGATTAAGTTGTCTTTAAGCACTCTAGAAAAATAAGCACTCCCTTTAACATTCTTCTGGGAAGAAAATGTCAAAAATGGAGTAATAACCTACTGACATTGACATCTGCACCCACATTGAACTACATATTGTATACTTCATTGTCATATTGATTTAAAGAAGACAGTCTTGAAAAATTAGACCCCTTTATTCATTTATACAGAGCCATAAGGGTCCAAACTACACATTCCTTAAAAATGCCTTTACCCTAATAGGCAAGTGTGATTAGCATTACTTACTTTGAGAAAATCTGTCTCTTTTTGAGCATGGATTAGTGCTTCTGTTTTATTTTTTCTATTTCTATAATGCTATAGCAGATAGACGTTGTTTTGTGATATTTAGTCATTGACTCCAAAATAGTTTGGGATATGAAAAGCGATGCTGAAAATAAGTATTAAGAAGAAAAAATGCTTCTTGTACTACTATTTAACTCTGATAATAAAGAACGTGTTAATATCTAATCTTCATTGTTTCTAGAAAGACTTCTCTTTTATTTCATTCAGTCATTGATTTTAAAATATTGGTCAAATATCATATTCAGGAAAGTTGTTGGCTGGGCTAGGAAATCATGTATGCAAGCCAGCTATCAAAATCTAAGGTCAAAATCAATTGACTGAAATGCAAACCATCAGAGTTTAGATAATGTGAATTAGAAGGTGACCCCATCAACTGCACATGCACCTCCTTAGGTCTAATTGCGTTAAAAGGAAAGCTATTCTTAGTTTATCTAAGGCAGTGAGTTCATGGATCATCCCAGAATGGCTTTTCACCTGTTTCTGATTCTTAGGGGTTGTTTTCAGGCTTACATACATAAAGATGTACAATGTTTCAAAATTAAGGAGAAGAGAAAAGAAAGCCCGAGATTCATATACTTGGTTAGACTTCCAGTGGTTGGAGATGGATTGTAGTACTAACAAAAGTATTTCTCTTAACCCACTTCAACATACGGATGTGGCATTTCAATCTTAAACTAAGACTATGCCTGTATGACTTTGAAAGTGGGATGGTTTCATAGTTGTTGTTGCTGGGAAAATTTGAAGTACTGATTGAAGAAGGTAATTCTATTATATTTCTGTAAGTGTCAGAATGTATTGAGTAAATTGGCCATCAAATAAATTACTGTGTCCCTCAACCCTTTCCCCAAAGTCTGAGTTTCTACTTCTTGGAACGTATCCCAACCTCTTATCTTTCAGGTTTCAAATCTGCCTAACAGCCCTTTCCTACATCCTCCTGTGTACTGGTGACTCCACCTCCCATCAAATCATCTATGGAGCTTTTTTCTCCGTTCTGTATCTTCATCATCATCTCAAACTTTACCACCAGCCAGTATTTCCTATTTACATCACCCAACTAGACTCGTATCCATCAATACATTGCTGATGTCTCTGTCCACTACCTGTTTGTATAGGAAAATATGTTTAAATGCTTTGTGCTAAAAGTTTGTAAAACCAAAGGAATATTTTGGAGAAAAATTAAATCAAGTAAAACTACAATTCATCTCTTTTGTTAGTTACCTTAATAAAATCCTTTTTCCCCCTTCTGTAAGATTTAAATAATCCTACCATCAGTATATTGCAGTTACCGAAAATCTTTATTCCTTCCATAACTATTTCTTTTTTGTTCTGTAACATCTACTGTTATCTTCTGAGGGAGGTGACACTTTCTTGGTTAAACCCACTAGTGAGTTAAAAATTCCCCTTTCAACATTTCTTGCTCTCAGGATTATCTCTTTGCTCTTCATTTAAGTTCCATTGCTTATATGTTCTCAACAATCTATTGATGATTTTATATCATTGTATGGATGGCGGTCGGTGTCTGATTCACACTGGCTCTAACTTTCGGAATAATCCTGAAATTTCTTCTTCAATTTTGACCAGAGCTGTTTGGAAATGTTGACATAAGCTCTGCCATAGGCACAGTGGACATTCAATGGTAGCCTGAAATTCAACTAATATTTGTTGTCCACTGTGGCAGACTTTATGATAGATGCTGAGTGAATGCTAAGTAATGTATAAGAAGTTGTCTTTGCAGTGAGGGAGCCCATACTTTTCAAGTAAAAGTGGAACAACCCCAGAAGGCACTCTTAACAATCATAAACATATTATATATGTTTTTGTGTTCAAAAGTAGTATTTATTGATAACCATCAGTTCCCTAATAAGGTGAAATTATACCTACTGGGAGAATCCACTATAAAGAAATGTGTTTTCTAAAATGTTGTTTTACATTAAATATAATGTAAAGTTGTACATTTAACTCATAAAATAAATGAACCAGTGTTATATCCATGGGGCATTTCAGCATATCATCCTCCAACACGTATCTCCTTCAGGCTGTCAAATACTAAGGGATGCTAGTGATCTGAAAATCCTCTTGATTTCCTAAATTCTAGAATATGAAATTAACTTCAGGGATCCTGGGCTATACAGTGTGACAGATAAAACTCAGCTTAAGTAAGAAACAGAAGTGTGACTTTAAGAAATTTGAACTTAGAGCCTACGAACTGTTTCACAGTGTAATTTAGAGTCTTCATGTGCTTTACCTCTAATGCTTATTTGATTGTCTCACATTTTCTAATTTCATGTACGAGTCATATCTTTTTATGCCATTTTAACTGACTCAAATTCACCACTTTTGGAACTACTATTGTGTCCATACTGTAAGCCATGTGTGGTTTAAACACAGCTCTATAATGACTTGATTCATGATGTTCAAGGCATTCTGTGAAAGCTCTTCACTGTAGTTGGCTTAAGTTACAACTTTAATATTGTCTTTTGAGTGTGCTTTTTGTTTTTTATTAAAAGAAAAAAATGCAAGAAAAATATGTCATTGAGATTGATTGTAATGGCCAGCTGTTATGATCTCAATGGAAGTATTAAAGCCCCTGCCTAAGGTGCACTGAAGAGTGCCAAGCCTCATAGCAACTCAGCTCATCCTAAAAAGCACCATGGCCTGGAGTGAAAGCTGCAATTTAAAAATCTCCCAGAGACCCATTATTTGCAAATCATTGACACAACAAACTGTAACAACCCTGGTCCTCCTTGTCAATGCATGCTTAGGGAGCTTTTTATCCACAGAACCTTGCATGCTCAATAACTTTTCGTACTAAAAATCCTTATGAAATTTCTGAAGAAAATGAGCAACTGCGCATGGGCCAAAATCCACTTTCAACATTAAAAAGGAAAATTACAATTGATTAGACTGATCAGTGGTATCATATATGGAAAACAATTCTCACAAGTCCAGGGTAAGCTTTCATGTAACTAGATTTTTTAAAAATAAAGTGAACTGGGGCCGGGCGCGGTGGCTCAAGCCTGTAATCCCAGCACTTTGGGAGGCCGAGACGGGCGGATCACGAGGTCAGGAGATCGAGACCATCCTGGTTAACACGGTGAAACCCCGTCTTTACTAAAAAACATACAAAAAACTAGCTGGGCGAGGTGGTGGGAGCCTGTAGTCCCAGCTACTCGGGGAGGCTGAGGCAGGAGAATGGCGTAAACCCGGGAGGCGGAGCTTGCAGTGAGCTGAGATCCGGCCACTGCAC
>NW_016807417.1:459006-465363 GCF_001698545.2 Rhinopithecus bieti | reverse complement strand
TAAAGTGAACTGGTATTCAGGTTTTAGTAATAAGAATCACCTGAAACATCTCTGTTGTCACTCTCTCCTGTTTCTTCAGCTAAGATCTTAAAAATAAACTAATGGCTTTCCCTATAAACTTGAGGAAAAGAAAATATCACTCTGGAGTTTCAACTTTTGCCAAGTTTAACCACAAAAGAAATTTCACAAAAGAATCAACTTTTCTCATTATTCTTTCCATTTTATTAATTTCTTCTCACATCCTTATCGTCTTCCATTTTTTTCTTACGTGCATTCTGTTTTCTTTTACTATCCCAAGTGAACACAATAATATTTTGGTTGACTTTTAATAAATGCATTTAATAAATGAAAACTGAGATATTAACTTTTAAAACAAAGGATTTATAGTGTAAACATGGAAACAGGTTTAGCTCTTAGTAGTCACTGCAGGGATATTCCTCAAAGAAGGACATATTTAGGTTTGAGCTGTTAATATTTTAATACATTATACTAGCTATTTACAGAAATGTGATTTGGTTGAATCTTATTTTGCTGCTAGAGTTGATAGTACTTCTAAGTGTGGTGTCATTAGAAAGCCTTACCAAAATTTTGAAAATAAGAGAAATGTATAGGATGATAAAGGAGAAGTACCATTAATAGAGGATAGAAAATTAGAAGCATAGACAGAAAAATGAGTAGTGTTTTAGATTGCTAGGGAATGAGGACACTGGAATAGAAAAATCCCAAGATGTGTAACCAAAAGACAAACTACCAAAACAACAACAACAACAAAAATATCCAAGACTATTACAAGAAAAAGGTATTGACTTGGATACTACAAGTGCTTCTTCTCATACAAACTATATGGGACAGTATTCTTATCCATACACAGAGACAGGTCCCCAATAATTCTGCTAGGTTTGAGTTATAATCCCTATATTAACAGTTATAATCCCCATATTAACTGAAATTTTCAAACTATGAAAAAAGCAATTTTCTCAGTTGTAACTATCACCAAGTACCCAACTTATTCCATATCAAGCCTCCCGACTAGTTCTTTTTTAGAGTAAACTATTTCAACGTTTACCACTAACTTCTATTAGTCCAATAATTACAGCATCAAAATATTATTTAATCATTTCTACTATCTTTATCTTAACATGTCTTGCTTTTTCAAAGACTTTCATACCTATTATCTCCTTTCAGCAGCTAAACAAATCACACAGAAGATAAGGTAGGAATTACAGTCTCCATTTTACAGAGAAGTCCTAGCCTTAGGTGAGCTAGATCATTCATTCAATACTGCACGTGGACTCTGGTTTTATGGGTCTAGGCTCTTTTTATTGAGGGATAAAAAGATAAAGACACAGATTACACATCTGTAACTATAGATAATATAGTCAATATAGTGGTTCTCATTGGAAACTATTTTGCCCCCAAGAGGACATCTGGTGGTGTTTGGAGAAAGTTTTGTTTGTCTTTCCTGGAATGAGAGAAAGTGCTATGGCATCTAGATGTTAGAGGCTAGGGATTCTGCTAAACATCCCTCAGTGCACAGCATAGCCTCTTCCAATAAAGAACTGTCGGACTCAAAATTTCAATAATGCCAGGGTTAAGAAATATTGCTATAGATGAAATGGATACAGTTAATACAGCCACAGATGATACAGATGTAGATATATAGACATAGATTTAGACCTAGGTAACATATAGCTCTACCTAGATCTACCTCTAGGTATTGTTCTGGTTCCTCTGAACAGGCGGAATCAACCTTACTATGTTTACCTATTTTACTGGTATTTTAGAAGAACCAGCTTTTCTCCTTATTCTTTCCATTTTATTAATTTCTGCTCACATCTTTATCATCTTCCATTTTTTCTTACGTGCATTCTGTTTTCTTTTGCTGTCCCAAGTGAACACAGTAAGATTTTGGTTGACTTTTAATACATGCATTTGAGATTATACATTTTCCTCTCATTTAAAAGCATCCTACATATTTTGATATATTGTTCTTTTGCTTTCTTTGCAAATAAGGTGTATTTTTAATTTCTCTCTTAAAATAATGAATTATATAAGAACGCGTTTTTAATTTTCCAAATATACCACTGACATAAGCCAACTTTTTACTATTAATTTCTTGTTTAATTGCATTACAGTTAGAGTATAGTATCTGGATAATAACAATTCCTTTGAAAGTTATTTTTTTAGTGGCTATATTTTAAATTATTTTTTCTAAATATTATCTATGAAAATGATCCTTGAATACAGGGTTATATATATGTATATATGTGTGTGTGTGTGTGTGTGTGTGTGTGTGTGTGTGTGCGTGTGTATTAGGTGAAGTTTGTTAATTTGCTGTTCAAATTTCTTATATTTTTATTTACACATTTTAGTTGATCTACTCTTTTCTAACATTGTATGTTAAAAACTGCAATCCAGATTGTGGATTTGTGATTTCTCTTTGCAATTTTCTCCTTTTTTGTTTTATACAATTCAGATAATATAATTAGGGTACATAATGACTTTTATATATTCTTACAGGGGTGGTTCCTTTAATTATGATGCGGTATTCCTTTACTGTAGTTTGAGTGTGGCCCCTCCAAAATTCAGATGTTGCCAATGTGATAGCATTAAGAGGTAGATTATTGAAGTGGTAATTAGGCCAAGAGCACTTGTCCCCTGTGAATGGGATTAGGCCCCTAGACAAGACGCTTCCGCTAGCTTGCTCTTTGGCTCTTCTGGCATGTAAGAACATGGTGTTCCGCCCTTTTGTAGGATGCAACCTCACCAGACAACTCAACCTGCTGGCACCTTAGTCTTGGACTTCTCAGATTCTAGAACTGAGAAAAAATAAATTTCTGTTCTTTATAAATTACCTAGTGTAGGGTATTTTGTCATAGCAGCACAAAATATATTAAGACAATTTCTTATTGTTTTAAATGATACTCTGCTTGTTAAGGCAAATAATACTTTGCATTGCTAGGGCAGTCTTCTCTCGGTGTTTACAAAGTATTGCTATTTTCATTCCTTTATTTTTGCTTTTTTGGTGTTTTGCTTTTAGATATGATTGAGAATATAGCATATAGCTAGATCCTCTTTTTTATAACCAATCAGATAATTGTGGTTTTTAATGTAAGTTTACTTTATTTACATTATTTTTAGTTAGATAATTGGATTTGTTATAGTTACAATTAGCCCTTAAACAATACAGATTTGAACTACATGGGTCCACTTAAACATGGATTTTTTCAAACAAATGTAGATTTGAGGCATCTGAAACCTTGCATATTCAGAAAGCCACATTTTCACATACCCGAGTTCTCCAGGACCAAGTGTGGGACTTGAACACGTAGACTCTGACATATGCAGGGGTTCTGAAACCAATTTCCTGAGTATACCCAGAAACAGCCATATTTTGTGCTTTCAGTTCACTAGGATTTTTATTCCCCTTCATCTTCTTCATCTTTTTCCTCCCCCTCCTCCTCTTTTTCTTCTTCGCTGCTTCCTCCTGTTTCTCTCCTTTTCTGTCTTCTACTAGGGTTGATAAGGTTTCAATTACTCCTCCTCCGTTTCCTTCTGCTTGTTTGGACACTAAACATTGTATTTCTGGTCTTTTAGTGAGTAGTCTAAATTGTTCACATAGTAGATATTTCTTAAAGAATCTAAAATTCACGTTACTGCACATGTGCTCTCTGGGCCAGCAGGTGGCTTGGCTTAAATCCTGCTTGTATTCATGTTTTCCTTTTTCCCTCCAGCTGTAAGTTCACTAGGGTACCATACAGCTATTGTGTGGGCCACATTCTAATCCACAGCATCAAGCTTCAGTTCTGGTCTCCAGTTAGGCATGGTGCTCTATTGGTTCCCAATATTTAATACCAAATTCCCAGCTCCCTCACATAATTCTGGACTTGAAAATAAGGAGACATGTGGCTTTAGCTTTGATTTCTGTGTTTTATTTCTACTTTGTTTAGCATTTAGGGGAGTTGTATCGCAGCATAAATTCCTTGAGTCATCTTGCCCAATGTTTCTATGTTTCTTTAGTTTGTCTCATATGTACAACATGATGAGAGACTAAGGTTGAAGCTGAGATACATAATAAAATAACTCTTCAGGAATCACTTGGATTTCTAATGGTAGCCAAGAAAAGAATAGGAATGCTCTAGGAGCCGTGACATGGTTGTAGAATGATGAGCAACTGTCTCTGGGAATGAAAAAGAAGAAATAATGGGGCATGCAATAACCATCTACTGAATGGAGAAGTAAATAAACAGATTATTTAGAAGTAAGGAGAGAATGTAGTAGTGGACAGCAACAAATAATTTTCTTTCTAACTGATTTTACATCTCACACTATTACTGTGGTATACCTACTTTCAGAAAATAGACTGGAAGTGCCTGTGAATCATTTTGATATGTTTCATTTTATTTGTTATAGACTACTTTTAAATTTAATATAGCTATAAAACAAATGTGAACCGCTTTTGGTTTACAAAATAATGAGCATATATGCAAATTTGAAGAAATATGATTTTCCTTCAAATTTGTCCAAAGAAAGTGAGGTGAGAATCGGGAGGAGGGAGGTTTGAGAACATTTCCAGATGAAGAATCTGGATCTTATCAATTTCATAGCCCAGAAAGTTCTTCACATTTATATTTTATTATTGAGTTGAAACAAACAGTGAGAAGATAGACCACATTACAGAATATAAGAATTTTAAAACATCCCCCCATGCTTAAGATGATATTTTCCTCCCTAAAATTATAAGGTGAATTTCATGCTCATGAAAGATGGCAAACTGATTTTCTAAGAGAAATCTGCTTTCTATTTGTGGAACAAGTCTAATGTGACCAGCCCCTACCTCTACTTCTTCACATAGAAACATTTTTCAGTGTTGGATTCTAGCACATTCAGAGGATATGGTGAGCTCAAACAAAACATGATTAATTATCAGAAACTGCCACCCATCTATAGCAGGATATGTTTGGCATGACAATAGCACAGGTGGCGTAGCAGGGTTCAATGACATTTTTTCTGTAAAAGGCCAGAGAAGTAAATAATTTGGGCTTTGTGGGCCACATGGGCTCTGTTGCAACTACTCAACTCTGTCACAGGCATGAAAGCTGCTGTAGACAATACATAAATAAATAGGTAGGGGTGTGTTCCTACAAAACTTTATTTATAAAATTGGGTTGTGGGCTGGATTTACTGCATTGCCTATTCTTTGCTGACCCTTGTCTTAGAGCTCTTGTGGACCACAAAATAAGACATGATGTGCCTTTAAGTAGACAAAAGTATAATTACATCCTTCTATTAGTTATGTGGCTGCACCTGTGAGAAGTTATAACTCTAGTAAGTAGTAAAACAGAGATATGAGAACCCCATTTTCCTGCCATCCGGTACAAACACCAGTATACAACCAAATCGTGATATCTAATTGTTACCAATGTGAGAAAGATCAGAAAGTATTATTTTTTAAACCATCTGTACCACATCACTTGTGATCTTTAAAATATGTATTATCTTCACCACTCTCTGTTTAAAATTTCCCTTTTTTTGAGATTTATAGAACCTGAAGTAATGTGAAAAACTGGCAATTTTCTAGTACATGTAACTGAGGGGGGAACCTATAGAGATCATTTAGGTCCAAAGGTGACTCTATTGACCTTAAATTTCATTGCTTTCCTATGTGCATACTCCCAAATGCACAGAATAATTAGCAACTTCATTTTGTGTTTGCTACATTATGTATTTTGTACTTAGGAAAGTAAAGGAATTCATTGAATTGTTCAAAGAATTTATGTCTACTAAACCACAGTAGAGTGTTAAAGAATTACACAGATTCATCTCTAAATGTTATAATAAATATATCACATCCAATTGCTATATTCAAATATTTGACCTGAAGGAATAGGAAAATATTTAAAATTCCAGGTTAACCACCTGAGCATCAAAGTCTCAGCAAAGTTAAGTGTATCCAGCAGAAAACAGCAGCGTTTTACCAGGTGACACACCTCTTAATATCCACATTCTGTCATAATTCCCCCCAAAGTCCCAACTCCAAAGAAATAATACGTTTTGTAAAAGTCCAAAACGTTAAAAAATATAAAATATGATTAAAATGACACATGATTTTGACGAAATCATTAAATATTAAGAAATATGATTAAAATACTATGCTGTGAAACCAAATTTTATTTTTTCTGTGATATTTGCTAATATGCAATTCTTAAAAAGACAAGAGGTCTGTGGTCTGATATCATATCTTTTTAGGCAAATAGGACTGAAAAGTCCTTATATAGTGCCTATCCCTTCCAGCATGAACCTCTGCTACAGAAGCATGTGAGGACTGTGCGCTTTAAAAAAAAAAAAAAAAAAAAA